>NW_025411705.1:0-4184 GCF_002201575.2 Neomonachus schauinslandi | reverse complement strand
GGCCCGGGGGTGGGGGTGGGGGCAGAGACACAGACTGAGCCCCCGAGGCCCTGGCTCTCCGCCCCGCCCACCCCACGTTCCCCCCCCCCCCCCCGCCAGGCGTGGGGGCTGGTGGGAGACACGGCTTCCAGCACAGGACCCCTGTGCCCCGGCAGGAAGGCGGGGGTCTGCCCTCCACACTACCTCCCGTTGCCTCTGCAGCCCAGCGCCAGCCTCCCGCGGGGCCTGGGGGCTTGTCCCCCACCCCCACCCCCACCAGTCCCAGTTCACCGCCTCCTGTCAACCTGCGACAGTCTCCTTCCCTCCTGCAAACCTCCCTCCCCGACTGCCTCACCTCTGCGCACCAAAAGGAGTGTTTCTCAAAAGTGGATCAAGCGTCCAGAAGTCGAGTGGTTGGGAAAATCCTCCGTCCCCCTCTTGGAAGCCCGCTGCCCATCCGAACGGCCGGGGCTTGGAGACGGCATGGAGCCAGGACGTAATGATCCACCTGCCCTGACCACCCCACTTGCCGGGAGCCCTGGGGTTCTGAACATGGGGTGTGGTGCCCACAGACCCGGCCTAGGAGCTCCATATGATGAAGCGGGTGTGTCTCCAGTGGGATGGCTGGGGCTTGGCCTAACCTGTGCAGACGCCATTCTGTCGGATGAAGCCCGCGGGGCACCAGGCCCGGCCCAGGCTGCTCGGCGCCCCGGAGCCCCGCCGGAGGGAGACCCAAGCGTAGTAGGAGCCCCTGGGGAGCAGGGCACGGGGCCGCAGCCAAGGCACTAAGGGGCCCCTGTGGCTGACAGTGGTCACATTTTGTTCACTCTGCTCTAGCGGGATGCAGGTCTTGCCATCACGAAGGAGGGTCTGGCCCTGGGGGCACAGACAACGGTAACCGCCCTGGAGGTTTTGGCACTGGAAGGCGCAGGTCTTGGCTGGCTGCAGGCACTCGTTGACATCTGGAAAGGAACAAGGCCAGGCAGGGTGCCAAGGGTGGCTCAGAGGGCTCGCCATGGCCACTCCACCTGACTATAACCATCTCTCCTGGTCTCCAGCCTTCCCTAGAATCCAGGGGCCTCCCCCCACCGCATCCGGGCCTGCCTGCAAGCCTTCCGCCTCCTGCACCACCTCCAGCCTCTGTTGCTCAAGGAGGCCCCACCCTCCCCCAGCTCCGGGCCTCATCCCAGACGCCAGGGTTCTTCAGCATCCTGGGGAGGCCCATTCTCCCTGCTCAGCCTCTCGGAGACCCACCCACTTCTGCCCACACTCCCCCTCCTCCTGGGCTCCCAGGGGAGGTGACCTTGCCGGGTAGGGGTGAGGTTCGGGGCCAGACAGCAGCAAAGCACGGATCCGGGCACATGGGGGCCGCACCGGCAGCCTTAGCTTTGGTCACAGAACTCAACAACACCCTTGTCAGAAACACTCCCTGCCTGCGCGCCAGGCGGGTCTGACCCAGGCTCCCACGGCGGCTGAGTGTCCCGGTTACCTAGGCACGGCAGGCCGGGGCTCTGGATCCGGTACCCCCGGGGGCAGCTGCAGTGGTGCCCGCCTGGGGTGTTCTCACAGATCTGGTTATAGTGACACTCATCCAACTGCTCCAGACACTCGTCCACATCTGCGGAGGCAGGGGTGTGGACAGAGGTGGGGCCGAGCCCCTCCCCCTGCTCCCGGCCGCCAGGCGTGCCTCTCCACATGTGGGCCTCACCCCCCGCCCCCCGCCCCAACCTCAGTGCCACCAGGTGAAATGCCAGTGTTTGCAACCACCTCTCCCAACCAGACCAGCTTTGGAGAGTGAGAGAAGGTTCTGGGTCCAGAAACAAAGCAGGGGCTTAAAAGGTGGGCTTTGGAAGCAGAGTCCCGGTTGGGGCGGAGCTCTGCCTTATCTCTGGGTCCTTGAGTAAGTAACTCTCCCTCTCCCAGCCTTGGTTTTCTTATCTACGAAGAGGGGTGAGGACGGGACCTCTTCAGGAAAAACCTGGATCACGCTCGAGAAGGCCGGAGGAGCCTGGTTCGGGGAAAGAGCTCTGAGAGCTGCTGAGAAAGAAGCAAGTGAGGGCGGAGGGGGGCAGGAAGCAGAGGAACCGTCTGGGTGGACAGGGTGCTTCGTGGGCCCTGAAGCCGCAGAGCTGGGGTCACCTCCTCTCCTGAGTTCCAGTTCCCCCCATACTTTGTCCCTGCACTGGGCGGTCCTGTCCCTCTCAGAGGAGCCAGAGGACCCGTGATCAGGAAGCTCTAGAACGCTGGAGCAGGAAGGTCACCCATGCAGGGCGGCTCCTGAGTTTCATCTCAAAGGCTAATTGCAGCTGATTCCTAGTGGCTGCTGGAGAAGCTGTGTTGAGAAGGATCCAGAGGCCATCTTTAGGCCAGGCCATGATCCAGGAGGGGATCTCGGGCAAGTGGCAACAGACGTAGCATGTTTGCCATGCCTGACCTGGTCAGCTCAAACTTTCTCCCCGGCCTCACTGCTCCTTCCGCGGACAGAGTTCTGCTTTCCCCAGAGGCCCAGGGGGCACACAGCACCTCCTCTGCTGGAGCCTGGGACCACTGGAGTACGGACAGCCCCACACCCTGCCCCTGTCACCTTCGCAGCTGGCCCCATGAGGGGCCACCCGGAAGCCAGGCCTGCAGTCGGGGAGGCAGTGGTAGGACCCAAAGAGGTTCACGCAGTGCTGTCCCTCCTGGCAAAGGTGGGCATCCCAGGCACACTCGTCCACATCTGGGGGTCAAATGGGGGCAGGGGGCTGCGTGAACACATGTCCCCCCAGGCCCACTCTGGCCAATCTAACGACGCAGGCTTCTTCCCCAGGCCCGGGCTCCCCTGGCAAGAAGGCCCCACCCCTCCTGCTCACTCTTTCCATCATCTTGCCCCAAGGGACCCACAGGCCTGGGTGTGGGGCCTCTGATACAGGGTTGCAGACGATGCCCCATGGGCACCAGGGTCAAAGTGCAGTGGAGACTCGGCAGGGCCAGGTCTCGCTGCTGGGAGTGGAGGCATGTAGCTGGGGAGGGTCAGCATCTACGTGTCCTACGGTCAGATTTGTTGTCCAGAAACTTTGTGAAGGGGCCAAGTAGAGCAAGTGGGGCAGATGGGTGTCCACTTGCTTCCAACCCCAGTCAGCTGGGAGTGACCGAGGAGTGGTGGGAAAGCGCCCGAGGCCGTGTCCGGGCTCAGCAGGTGCGCACGCCATGAGCACGGGGTGGCCACGTGTATGTCTCTGGGGCTCCCTAGCACCCCCAGCACTTGAGTCTCTCCCATCTGCAGCCCGCAGAGCAGGAAATTCCCAATGGAAACAGGGTGTTGCCACCCCTAGCCTGGCATCCAATGCCGCCAGGAACAGGCCATGTCCTGAGGTGTGTGCCCCTGGCTGGGGTCCTGGCTCCGGAACGCCCCGCACACACCCAGGCCAACTAACTCCAAGGAGAGCTTCCGGCTGTGGGCCCACTCACCTCTGCAGTTCCTGTCATCCCTGGCCAGGGCAAAGCCCGCCGGACAGGAGCAGGAGAAGTGACCAGGTGCATTGTGGCAGGAGTGAGAACAGGGGTTGGGGCCGTCCAAACATTCGTCCCTGTCTGGGGGGGGGGAGGCGGGCAGAGCTCTGGTGGTCTGTGCTCACAAGGCCTCCTGTCAGCTGGCCAGGACACGTCGTCCCAGGCTGGGAGGCGTCCCTCGTCCGGGCCAAGGGAGGGAAAGGCACTCACCCATACAAAACTCTCCCTGGGCATCCAGCTCAAAGCCCGCTGGGCAGCCGACTTCATTCTCTTCTGCAAGCCAAAGGGACAGGTCGTAAGGATGCCAGGGCACTGCGGCCAATGTGCCCCGGGACAGACAGCAGCCCTGGCGGTAGCTCTCTCCTGACAGCTTGGCCAGGCCGATGCCCCCTCAGCCCGGAGCCAGGCTGATGCCCAGCCCGTCTGAGAGCTCACTCCCACCCAGCCCAGGCCTGCTGGAGGCGTTGGCTGTGGGTCATGCCATGGAGGGCTCACAGTGGGCCGGCCAGACGTAAGCTGGCAGACACAGGAGAGATCGTTACAGAAAAGTACAAAACAGGCTGTCCATGCACGCAAACACGCACTCCTGAGAATCCAGAGGAGTGGACGTGGCCCTGGGCTGCGGGTGGGAGAGGGGATGTACAGAATGGGTAAATGATAGCATCTGATGGCGGCAGCAAGCACAGGGGTTGGCGCAGACTGTGGTCTGGAGA
>NW_025411704.1:3853-4184 GCF_002201575.2 Neomonachus schauinslandi | reverse complement strand
GATTTTAAACTAAAGTCTGTGGTTAGAGACACAGAAGGACACTATATAATTCTTAAAGGGTCTATCCAACAAGAAGTTCTAACAATGGTAAATATCTATGCCCCCAACATGGGAGCAGCTATCTACATAAGCCAACTGTTAACCAAAAGAGTCATATTGATAACAATACGTTAATTGTAGGAGACCTCAATACCCCACTCTCAGCAATGGACAGGTCATCTAAGCAGAGAATCAACCTGGAAACAAGAGCTTTGAATGATACACTGGGCCAGATGGACCTCATAGATATTTACAGAACATTCCACCCTAAAACAACAGAATACTCATTCTT
>NW_025411704.1:0-3753 GCF_002201575.2 Neomonachus schauinslandi | reverse complement strand
TTTTTTTTTTTTTTTTTTTTTTTTATTTTATTTATTTATTTGAAAGAGAGAGAGCACATGAGAGGGGGGAGGGTCAGAGGGAGAAGCAGACTCCCCGACGAGCAGGGAGCCCGACGCGGGACTCGATCCCGGGACTCCAGGATCATGACCTGAGCCGAAGGCAGTCGCTTAACCAACTGAGCCACCCAGGCGCCCAGAATACTCATTCTTTTCGAGCACACGTGGAACTTTCTCCAAAATAGACCACATACTGGGTCACAGATCAGGTCTCAACCAATACCAAAAGACTGAGATTATCCCCTGTACATTCTCAGACCATAATGCTTTAAAACTGGAACTCAATCACAAGAAAATATTTGACAGAAATTCAAACACCTGGAAGCTAAAGACCACTTTGCTCAAGAATGTTTGGGTTAACCAGGAAATCAAAGAAGAACTTAAACAATTCATGGAAACCAATGAGAACAAAAACACATCAGTCCAAAACCAATGGGATACTCCAAAGGAGGTCCTAAGGGGGAAATACATATAGCCATCTAGCCTAACTCAAAAAATAGAAAGATCCTGAATTCACCAACTAACTTCACACCTTAAAGAACTAGAGAAAAAGCAACAAATGATGCCTAAGCGACACATTAGAAGAGAAATAATATTAGAGCAAAGATCAATTAATTAGAAACCAGAAACACAGTGGATAAGATCAATGAAACTAGTAGCTGGTTCTTTGAAAGAATTAATAAGATCAATACACCACTGGCCAGACTTATCCAAAAGAAAAGAGAAAGGACCCAAATTAATAAAATTATGAAGGAAAGGGGAGAGATCATGACTAACACCAAGGAAATAGAGACAATAATTAGGAAGTCTTGTCAACAACTATATGCCAATAAGCTGAGCAACCTGGATGAAATGGATGCCTTCCTGGAAACCTATAAACTGCCAAGACTGAAACAGGAAGAAATTGACAACCTGAATAGGCCAATAACCAGTAACGAGATTGAAGCAGTGATTAAAAACCTCCCAAAAAACAAGAGTCCAGGGCCTGATGGATTCCTTGGGGGAATTCTACCAAACATTCAAGAAGAAATAATACCTATTCTCCTGAAGCTGTTTCAAAAAATACAAACAGAAGGAAAGCTTTCAGACTCATTGTATGAGGCCGGGATTACCTTAATCCCCAAACCAGGCAAAGACCCCATCAAAAAGGAAAATTTCAGACCACTATCCCTGATGAATATGGATTCCAAAATCCTCAACAAAATCCTAGCTAATATGATTCAACAATACAATAAAAGCATCATCCACCATGACCAAGTGGGATTTATTCCTGGGATGCAGGGGTGGTTCAACATTTGCAAATCAATCAGTGTGATAGAACAAATTAATTAAAAGAGGAGAGAGAAGAACCATATAGTCCTCTCAATTGATGCCGAAAAAGCATTTGACCATTACAGCATCCTTTCCTGATTAAAACTCTTCACAGTATACCGATAGAAGGAACATTCATCAAGTTCATAAAATCCATCTATGAAAAATCCACAGCGAATATCATCCTCAACGGGGAAAAGCTGAGAGCCTTTCCCTTAAGATCAGCAATATGTCAAGGATGCCCACTGTCACCACTATTGTTCAACATAGTACTAGAAGTCTTGGCAACAGCAATCAGACAACAAAAAGAAATAAAACGTATTCAAATTGGCAAAGAAGAAGTCAAACTCTCTCTTTTCACAGACGACATGATACCCAAAAGACTCAACCCTCAAATTACTAGAACTCATCCATCACTTCAGTAATGTGGCAGGATACAAAATCAATGCACAGAAATCAGTTGCTTTCTTATACATTAACAACGCAACTGTAGAAAGAAAAATTAGAGAAATGATTCCATTTTCAATAGCACCAAAAACCTCAAGATACCTAGGAATAAACCTAACCAAAGAGGCAAAGGATCTATACTCTAGGAACTACAGAACAGTCATGAAAGAAATTGAAGAAGACACAAAAAGATGGAAAAATATTCCATGCTCATGGATCGGAAGAATAAACATTGTTAAAATATTATGCTACCCAGAGCAATCTATACCTTCCATACCATGCTGATCAAAATTCCAATGACATTTTTCAAAGTGTTGTAACAAACAATCCTAAAATTTGTATGGAATCAGAAAAGACCCCGAGTTACAAAGGAAATGTTGAAAAAGAAAAATAAAGCTTAGGACATCACATTGCCTGATTTCAAGCTACATTACAAAGCAGTGATCACCAAGACAGCATGGTACTGGCACAAAAACAGACAATTAGACCAATGGTATAGAATAGAGAGCCCAGATATGGACCCTCAACTCTATGGTCAAATAATCTTTGACAAAGCAGGAAAACATATGTGAACGGACAAAGACAGTCTCTTCAATAAATGGTGCTGGGAAAATTGGACAGCCACATGCAGAAGAATGAAACTTGACCATTCTCTAACACCCTACACAAAGATAAACTCAAAAAGGATGAAAGACCTCATTGTGAGTCAGGAATCCATCAAAATCCTAGAGGAGAACTTAGGCAATAACCTCTTTGACATTGGCCACAGTAACTTCTTTCAAGATACATCTCCAAAGGCTAGTGAAACAAAAGCAAAAATGAGCTTTCGGACTTCATCAAGATACAAAGCTTCTGCACAGCAAAGGAAACAGTCAACAAAACAAAGAAGCAACCCAAGAATGGGAGAAGATGTTTGCAAATGACACTACTGATAAAGGGCTAATATCCAGGATCTATAAAGAACTTCTCAAACTCAACACCCAAAAACTAAATAATCAAGTCCAAAAATGGGCAGAAACACTTCCTAACAGACACATGAAAAGTGTTCATCATCATTAGCCATCAGGAAAACTCAAATCAAAACCACATTGAGATACCACCTTCACCAGTTAGAACGGCAAAAATGGACAAGTCAAGAAACAACAAATGTTGGAGAGGTTGTGGAGAAAGGGGAACCCTCTTACACTGTTGGTGGGAATGCAAGTTGGTACAGCCACTTTGGAACAGTGTGGAGGTGCCTTAAAAAAAATTAAAAATAGAGCTACCCTATGACCCAGCCATTGCACTCCTGGGTATTTACCCCAAAGACACAGACGTAGTGAAAAGAAGGGCCTTATGCACCCAATGTTCACAGCAGCAATGTCCGCAATAGCCAAAGTGTGGAAAGAGCTAAGATGCCCTTCAACAGATGAATGGATAAAGACAATGTGGTCCATATATACAGTGGAATGTTAATCAGCCATCAGAAAGGATGAATACCCAACTTTTACATCAACATGGATGGGCCTGGAGGAGATTATGCTAAGTGAAATAAGTCAAGCAAAGAAAGTCAATCAGCATATGGCTTCACATATTTGTGGAACATAAGGAATAGCATGGAGAATATTAGGAGAAGGAATGGAAAAATGAAGGGTGGGAATCAGAGAGAGAGATGAACCATGAGAGACTATGGACTCTGAGAAACAAACTGAGGGTTTTAGAGGGGAAAGGAGTGGCGGGATGGGTTATCCCAGTGATAGGTATTAAGAAAGGCATGTACCACATGGAGCTTTGGGTGTTATACGAAAACAACGAATCATGGATCACCAAATCAAAAACTAATGATATATTGTATGGTGACTAATATAACCTAATAAAATTAAATAAAATTAAAAAAATTACACTGGCTAAAAAAAAAAAGGTATATTTATTCCTATGTTTATGCAGCATTGTTTACAA
>NW_025411703.1:2154-4188 GCF_002201575.2 Neomonachus schauinslandi | reverse complement strand
TAGCATAATCTCCTCCAGTCCCATCCATGTTGATGTAAAAGTTGGGTATTCATCTTTTCTGATGGCTGAGTAATATTCCATTGTATATATGGACCACATCTCCTTTATCCATTCATCTGTTGAAGGGCATCTCAGCTCTTTCCACAGTTTGGCTATTGTGGACATTGCTGCTATGAACACTGGGGTGCATATGGCCCTTCTTTTCACTACATCTGTGTCTTTGGGGTAAATACCCAGTAGTGCAATTGCTGGGTCATAAGGTAGATCTATTTTAAAATTTTTGAGAAACCTCCACACTGTTTTCCAAAGTGGCTGTACCAACAACTTGCATTCCCACCAACAGTGTAAGAGGGTTCCCCTTTCTCCACAACCTCTCCAACATTTGTTGTTTCTTTCCCTGTCCATTTTGGCCAGTCTAACTGGTGTAAGGTGGTATCTCAGTGTGGTTTTGATTTGGATTTCCCTGATGGCTAATGATGATGAACATTTTTTCATGTGTCTGTTAGCCATTTGTATGTCTTCTTCAGAGAAAAGTCTGCTCATCTCTTCTGCCCAATTTTTGACTTGATTGCTTTTTGGGGTTTGAGTTTGAGAAGTTCTTTATAGAATTTGGATACCAGCCCATTATCTGTAGTGTCATTTGCAAATATCTTCTCCCATACTGTGGGTTGCCTCTTTGTTTTGTTGACTGTTTCCTTTGCTGTGCAGAAGCTTTTTATCTTGATGAAGTCCCAAAAGTTCATTTTTGCTTTTGTTTCACTAGCTTTTGGAGATGTATCTTGAAAGAAGTTGCTGTGGGCGATGTCAAAGAGGTTACTGCCTATGTTCTCCTCTAGGATTTTGATGGATTCCTGTCTCACATTGAGGTCTTTCATCCACTTTGAGTTTATCTTTGTGAATGGTGTTAGAGAATGGTTGAGTTTCATTCTTCTGCATGTGGCTGTCCAATTTTCCCAGCACCATTTATTGAAGAGACTGTCTTTTTTCCCTTGCATGTTTTTTCCTGCTTTGTCAAAGATTATTTGACCATAGAGTGGAGGGTCCCTATCTGGGTTCTCTATTCTGTTCCATTGGTCTGTATGTCTGTTTTTGTGCCAGTACCATGCTGTCTTGGTGATCACAGCTTTGTAATAGAGCTTGAAATCGGGCAATATGATGCCCCCAGCTTTATTTTTCTTTTTCAACATCTCCTTGGTGATTTGGGGTCTTTTCTGATTCCATACAAATTTTAGGATTGTTTGTTCCAGCACTTTGAAAAATGTCATTGGAATTTTGATCGGGATGGCACTGAAGGTATAGATTGCTCTGGATAGCATAGACATTTTAACAATGTTTATTCTTCCGATCCATGAGCATGGAATGTTTCTCCATCTTTTTGTGTCTTCTTCAATTTCTTTCATGAGTGTTCTGTAGTTCCTAGAGTATAGATCCTTTACCTCTTTGGTTAGGTTTATTCCGAGGTATCTTATGGTTTTTGGTGCTATTGTAAATGGAATCGTTTCTCTAATTTCTCTTTCTACAATTGCGTTGTCAGTGTATAAGAAAGCAACTGATTTCTGTGCATTGATTTTGTATCCTGCCACATTACTGAATTGCTGGATGAGTTCTAGTAATTTGGGGGTGGAGTCTTTTGGGTTTTCCACATAAAGTATCATGTCATCTGCGAAAAGAGAGAATTTGACTTCTTCTTTGCCAATTTGAATACCTTTTATTTCTTTTTGTTGTCTGATTGCTGTTGCTAGGACTTCTAGTACTATGTTGGACAATAGTGGCGAGAGTGGGCATCCTTGACGTGTTCCTGATCTTAAGGGAAAGGCTCTCAGCTTTTCCCCATTGAGGATGATATTAGCTGTGGGTTTTTCACAGATGGATTTAATGAGCTTGAGGAATGTTCCCTCTATCCCTATACTCTGGAGAGTTTTAATCAGGAAAGGATGTTGTATTTTGTCAAATGCTTTTTCTACATCAATTGAGAGGACCATGTGGTTCTTCTCCCTCCTCTTATTAATGTGTTCTATCACATTGATTGATTTG
>NW_025411703.1:887-2054 GCF_002201575.2 Neomonachus schauinslandi | reverse complement strand
CATCCACCACGACCAAGTGGTGGATGATCCTTTTAATGTATTGTTGGATCCTATTAGCTAGGATTTTGTTGAGGATTTTGGAATCCATATTCATCAGGGATATCAGTCTGAAATTCTCCTTTTTGATGGGGTCTTTGCCTGGTTTGGGGATTAAGGTAATGCTGGCCTCATAGAATGAGTTTGGAAGTTTTCCTTCTGTTTCTATTTTTTGAAACAGCTTCAGTAGAATAGGTATTATTTCTTCTTTGAATGTTTGGTAGAACTCCCCAGGGAATCCATCAGGCCCTGGACTCTTGTTTTTTGGGAGGTTTTTGATCACTGCTTCAATCTCGTTACTGGTTATTGGCCTATTCAGGTTGTCAATTTCTTCCTGTTTCAGTCTTGGCAGCTTACAGGTTTCCAGGAAGGCCTCCATTTCATCCAGATTGCTCAGTTTATTGGCATATAGTTGTTGATAATAATTTTTTTTGTAGTTTTTAATTTTATTATGTTATGTTAGTCACCATACGTTGATAATAATTTCTAACAGTTGTTTCTATTTCCTTGGTGTTAGTCGTGATCTCTCCCCTTTCATTCATAATTTTATTAATTTGGGTCCTTTCTCTTTCTTTTGGATAAGTCTGGCCAGTGGTTTATCAATCTTACTAATTCTTTCAAAGAACCAACTTCCAGTTTCGTTGATCTGATCTACTGTGTTTCTGGTTTCTAATTCCTTGATTTCTGCTCTAATTTTAATTATTTCTCTTCTAATGCATGGCTTAGGCGTCGTTTGTTGCTTTTTCTCTAGTTCTTTAAGGTGTAGAGTTAGTTGGTGAATTCGGGATTTTTCTATTTTTTTGAGTGAGGCTTGGATGGCTATGTATTTCCCTCTTAGGACCGCCTTTGCAGTATCCCATAGGTTTTGGACCGATGTGTTTTCTTTCTCGTTGACTTCCATGAATTGTTTAAGTTCTTCTTTGATTTCCTGGTTGACCCAAACATTCTTGAGCACAGTGATCTTTAGCTTCCAAGTGTTTCAATTTCTGCCAAATTTTTTCTTGTGATTGAGTTCCAGTTTTAGAGCATTGTGGTCTGAGAATATGCAGGGAATAATCTCAATCTTTTGGTATCGGTTGAGACCTGATTTGTGACCCAGTATATGGTCTATTCTGGAGAAAGTTCCATGTG
>NW_025411703.1:0-787 GCF_002201575.2 Neomonachus schauinslandi | reverse complement strand
TTCCTTGTTGATTTTCTGCTTAGATGATCTGTCCATTGCTGAGAGTGGAGTATTGAGGTCTCCTACAATTAACGTATTGTTATCAATATGACTCTTTATTTGGTTAACAGCTGGCTTATCTGGATGGCTGCTCCCATGTTGGGGGCATAGGTATTTACAATTGTTAGATCTTCTTGTTGGATAGACCCTTTCAGAATGATATAGTGTCCTTCTGTGTCTCTTATTACAGACTTTAGTTTAAAATCTAATTTGTCTGATATAAGAATTGCTACCCCAGCTTTCTTTTGAGGTCCGCTGGCATGGAAGATGGATCTCCATCCCTTCACTTTCAGTCTGGATGTATCTTTAGGTTCAAAATGAGTCTCTTGTAGACAGCATATGGATGGGTCCTGTCTTTTTATCCAATCTGCAACCCTGTGCCGTTTATGGGAGCGTTTGTTTAGGCCATTCATATTGAGAGTGATTATTGAAAGATATGAATTAGTTGTTATCATGTTGCCTGTGAAGACATTGTTTCTATAGATTGTCCCTGTAAATTTCTGTTGTATATCACTCTTGGGGTCTTTCTCCTTTTATAGAACCCCCCTTAATATTTCTTGCAGGGCCGGCTTGGTGGTCACATATTCTTTCAGTTTCTGCCAGTCGTGGAAGCTCTGCATCTCTCCATCCATTCTAAATGAAAGCCTTGCCGGATAAAGTATTCTGGGCTGCATGTTCTTCTCATTTAGTACCCTGAATAGGTCTTGCCAGGCCTTTCTGGCTTGCCAGGTCTCTGTGGATAGGTCTG
>NW_025411702.1:0-4189 GCF_002201575.2 Neomonachus schauinslandi | reverse complement strand
TGTCCTTGTCCCATATCGTCACATAATCTGATCATGTGTGCATTTCTCAAGAGGTTCATATTGTTTTGCTAGTTTGGTATTGAGGATTTGCTCATACTCCTCCCGAATTTTCTCTTCATAGTCTTTTAAGAGATGCTCACATATTATTCTGACTTGTCGGAGGGGAAAAGAGGGCTGGTCCTTCTTCATCCCAGAGGAACCTGGAGAACTAGGGGCTGTGAGTGCTGAGGAATGAGGCTGACTTTCCGAAGTACAACCTTCACTTTGATTCAGAACAACTTCTAAATGTCTCCACCTCTGATAAGGACTATATTCTTGTTTTATGTTCTGCAAAATTTGTTCTAATGTTGGAAGGCACGGCTCATTGTGGGGTGCGGTGGGGTGCTGCAGAGTCAGTTGTGGGGTCTGCTCTGGAGAAGAGGTGGTGGCTCGGTGTCTGGGGGCCTGAGGCCAGAGAGAGGCCGGGCAGAGGGGTGCAGCACCACCACTTTGTGGAGCCAGGGCTCCACAGCCTGGCCTCAATCTCCCTGGGCTGTTTCAATGTTGCCCCTCACACCATGCCTCTGAGGGGTCAGGGAACAGGGGCAGATATGGAGGTAACTGCAGCCCAAACTCCAGCTCCTCAGCAGAGTTCACAAGCCAGGCTGGATCCAATCCCGAGGCATAAATTATTTATAAAAACATTGATAAGCTGCAATTTATTAAAATGAAAATCTTATGATCTCAAAAAACTCAAAAATAAACAGCAAGCTCCAGACTTAGAAAATCTTGAAAAAAAGGATCTCTTTCCAAAAGATACATGTGAAAAACAATTGTATTTGAAATATACAAAGAACACTTGAAATCAACAATGAAAAAAATAACTTAATTAAGAAAACCGACTGAGTCCCATAATAAACCATTCACTAAATAACATAGATCGCAGGGGAGGAGCAAGATCGTGGAGGAGTAGGAGATCTAAATTTTGTCTGGTCCTAGGAATTCAGCTAGATAGGGATCAAACCATTCTGAACATCTATGAACTCAACAGGAGATCAAAGAGAATAGCTGCAACTCACTGAACAGAAAAGCGACCACTTTCTGGAAGGTAGGACATGTGGAGAAGTGAATCCAAGGTGATTTTTGGAAAGATAGATGGCGGGGGAGGGGGCCTCCATCAGCTACTCCTGCAAGGGATAGAGACATGGAGCACAAAATCAGAACTTTTAGAAGTCGGCTAGGCTGAGGGCCGTCACTCCAGTGGCTAAGCGGGGGGTGGAACACTCACTGGGAAAGTGTGGTCTCAGGACCCTTGGGGTCACAGAAAGACCGGCTGTGTCTGAGTGTGGCAGAGTTCCCAGGTATCGGGGCAGGGAAGCCCGTTTCAGAGACGGAGCCAAGGAGTGGTCTCTCAGTTCCGGGTTGCCATAGACTGTGATCTGCGGCACAGTCGGGCCACTGCTCCTCCAGTAGGGACCCAACAAGGGGCAGTTCCCGGGAGACTCCCCTTCCTCTCCCGGGAGGAGCGGCACAGGAGTGCACTGCAGGTATCTGCTGGGTTTGGAGACTCCACTCGGTGTCTGTTCGAGAGACAGAATCACTTGGTCACAGGACAGGTTAACACAACTGCGGCCAGAGACCAGGGAGATAGGAGTGATTGCTTTTCTCTGGGATCTCACTGAGGAGTGGGGCCCGGAGTTGTCGGCTCCTCCAGGGTGGAGATTGGGAGGTCACCATTTTCACTTTCGTCCTCCAAAGCTGTATGAAAAGCTTGCAGGGAGCAAAAGCTCCCAAGAGCAAACTTAAGCAGATTACATAGCTCCACCTGCAGCAAGGGCTGGGTAATTATGCCTCCGGAAAAGACAGTTGAGAACCACGGCAACAGGCCCCTCCCCCAAAAGATCAGCAAGAACAGCATGCCAAGACCAAGTTTACCTGTCAATGAGAATGGCAGAACTCCAGCGCTAGGGGAATACAGCACATAGATTACATGGCTTTTTTCCCCCAGGATTCTTTAGTCTTTCAAAGTTAATTTTCTTATTTATTTTTTCTTGTTTTAATTTTTTTTTCCCTTTTTCAACCAACATCTTCTCGAACCTCTTTTACAAAAATCTTTTTTACTTTTAATTTTTAGAGTCATATTCTATCCCTTCATAGTAGTTTAACATTATTTTTGGTATATATATAAGTTGTTCTCTCCTTAAAATTTTGGGATACAGTTGCTTCTAACAGACCAAAATACACCCTAAATCTCTAGTGTATGGCTTTGTTCTAGTCTCCAGCCTGATCATATTCTCTCCCTCTTCTGTGTTTTCTCAAACCAACCTCTTATCAATTCCTTTTATAAAATCTTTTCTAATTTTCATCTTTAGAGTCATATTCCATCCCTTCATCATATTTACCCTTATTTTTGTACATATATAAGTTTTTCTTTCCTTAAACTTTTGGGAGGCAGTTTCTTCTAACGGACCAAAATACACCCAAAATCTAGTGTGTGGTAATGATCTATGCACAAGCCTGATCATATTTTATCATATTCTGTTGTTTTTTTTTTAATTTTTTTTTTCTATTCTCTTTCTTTCCCTTTCTGTTCCCCCGGTTTCAGGTCTCTTCTGATTTGTTTAGTGTATATTTCTCTGGGGTCATTGTTATGCTGTTAGCATTTGTTCTCTCACTCATCGATTGTGCTTTGTATAAAATGACAAGATGGAAAAAGTCACCCCCCAAAAAAGAACAAGAAGCAGTACCGACTGCCAGGGACCTAATCAACATGGACAGTAGTAAGATGTCGGATCTAGAGTTCAGAATGACAATTTTAAAGATACTAGCTGGGTTTGAAAAAAGCATGGGAGATATTACACAAACCCGTTCTGGAGAAATAAAGGAACTAAAATCTAACCAAGTTGAAATAAAAAAGGCTGTTAATGAGGTGTAATAAAAAATGGAGGCTCTAACAGCTAGTATGAATGAGGCAGAAGAGGGAATTAGTGATATAGAAGAACAAATGATGGAAAATAAAGCTGAGAAAAAGAGAGATAAACAACTACTGGATCACGAGGGCAGAATTTGAGAGATAAGTGATACCATAAGATGAAACAACATTAGAATAATTGGGTTCCCAGAGGAAGAAGAAAGAGAGAGAGGGGCAGAAGGTATATTGGAGCAAATTATAGCAGAGAACTTCCCTAATTTGGGGAAGGAAGCAAGCATCAAAATCCAGGAGGCATGGAGAACCCCCATTAAAATCAATAAAAATAGGTAAACACCCCGACATTTATAGTAGCCTTATGAGTCTCAGAGACAAAGAGAAAATCCTGAAAGCAGCTCAGGAGAGGAGATCTGTAACCTACAATGTAGAAACATTTGATTGGCAACAGACCTATCCACAGGGACCTAGCAGGCCACAAAGGACTGCAATGATATATTCAGAGCATTAAAGGAGAAAAATATGCAGCCAAGAATACTATATCCATCTAGGCTGCCATTGAAAATAGAAGGAGAGATAAAAAGATTCCAGGACAAACAAAAAGTAAAGGAATTTGCAAACACAAAACCAACCCTACAAGAAATATTGAAAGGGGTCCTCTAAGCGAAGAGAGAGCCTAAAAGTGACATAGACCAGAAAGGAACACAAAAAATATAGAGTAACAGTCACCTTACGGGCAATACAATGGCATTAAATTCCTATCTTTCAGTAGTTACTCTGAATGGAAATGGGCTAAATGCCCCAATCAAAACATACAGGCTATCAGATTGGATAAAAAAAAAAAAAAACAAGACCCATAGATATGCTGTCTGCAAGAGACTCATTTTAGACCCAAAGACACCCCCAGATTGAAAGCAAGGGGTTGAAAATCATTTACCATGCTACTGGACACCAAAAGAAAGCTGAGGTGGCAATCCTTATATCAGACAAATCAGATTTTAAACCAAAGACTATAAGAAGAGATGAGGAAGGACACTCTATCATAGTTGAAGTGTCTTTCCAACAAGAAGATCTAACTATTGTAAATATCTATGCCCCTTACATGGGAGCGGCCAATTATATAACCCCGATCTTTCTAGCAGCATTATGAAATATAGTCAAATTATTTAGAGCCCAAATGTCCCGTGAAAGATGAATGTATAAAGAAGATGTGGGAGATACATATTTATATTTGTGGGTTATATATGGGAAATATATATAATAATATTTTCTGAGATATATATA
>NW_025411701.1:0-4190 GCF_002201575.2 Neomonachus schauinslandi | reverse complement strand
AATGAAAACACAACTGTTCAAAATCTTTGGGATGCAGCAAAGGCAGTTGTAAGAGGAAAGTATATAGCAATACAAGCCTTTCTCAAGAAATAAGAAAGGTCTCAAATACACAACCTAACCCTACACCTAAAGGAGCTGGAGAAAGAACAGCAAATAAAGCCTAAACCTAGCAGGAGAAGAGAAATAGTAAAGATCAGAGCAGAAATCAATGAAATAGAAACCCAAAGAACAGAACAGATCAATGAAACTAGGAGCTGGTTCTTTAAAGAATTAATAAGATTGAGGTAGAGCAGGATGGCGGAGGCGTAGGAGACCTGGATTTCATCTGGTCCCAGGAATTCAGCTGGATAGGGATCAAACCATTCTGAACACCTATGAACTCAACAGGAGATCAAAGAAAAGAATAGCAACAACTCCCTGAAAAGAAAAGCGACCACTTTCTGTAAGGTAGGATGTGAGGAGAAGTGAATCTGAGGCGATATTCGGGAGAATAGGAGGCGGGGGAGGGGGCCTCCGTTGGCCACTTCTGGCAAGTGATAGAGCCGTGGGGCACAAAATCGGAACTTTTAGAAGTCGGCTCCGCTGAGGGACATTGCTCCAGTGGCTAAGTCCCTTGTGGGACAGTGTGGTCTCAGGACCCTCGGGGTCACAGAAAGACCGGGGGTGCCTGAGCGCAGCAGAGCTCCCAGGTATCGGACCAGGGAAGCTGGCTGCAGAGACGGAGCCGAGCATGGGCTCTCAGCTCGGGGTTGCCATAAACCGTGATCTGCAGCACAGTCAGGCCACTGCTCCTCCAGCAGGGACCCAACAAGCGGCAGATCCGGGGAGACTCCCCTTCCTCCCCCGGGAGGAGTGGTGTGGGAGGGCACCGCAGGGATCTGCTGGGTTTGGAGACTCCATGCAGGGTCATGTGCCAGAGATAGAAATACTCGGTCATAGGCCGGGTGAGCACCAAATGCACCTGGAGACCAGGGAGACGGGAGTGACTGACTGCTTTTCTCTGGGTGCACACTGAGGAGTGGGGCCCTGAGTTCTTGGCTCCTCTGGGGTGGAGATTGGGAGGCTGCCATTTTCATTCTCGGCCTCTAAAGCTGTACGGAAAGCTAGCAGGGAACAAAAGCTCCCAATAGCAAACCCAAACAGATTACTTAGCCCGGACCTAGCAAGGGCGGGGCAATTCTGCCTCAAGCAAAGACATTTGGGACCCACAGCAACAGGCCCCTCTCCCAGAAGATCAGCAAGAATGGCCAGCCAAGACCAAGTTTACCGATCAATGAGAACGACAGAACTCCAGCGCTAGGGGAATACTGCACATAGAATTCGTGGCTTTTTTCCCATGATGCTTTAGTCTTTCAAAGTTAATTTTTTTTTTACTTTTTTTTTTGAATTTTTCTTTTTCCCTTTTTCAACCAATATCTTATCAATCCCTTTTTTAAAAAACATTTTTATTTTTCATTTTTAGAGTCATATTCTATCTTATTTTTGGCATATATATATATAAGTTGTTCTCTCTTAAAAATTTTGAGATACAGTTTCTTCTAACAGATCAAAATATAACCTGAATCTCTAGTGTATGGCTTTGTTCTAGTCTCCTGCCTGATCACACTCTCTCCCTTTTATTTTTTTTAAATCCTCTTCTTTCTTTTTTTCAAACACCTTATCTGATAAAAGATTTTATAAAAGGAATTGATAATTTTCATCTTTACAGTCATATTCCATCCCTTCATCATATTAACCCTTATTTTTGTACATATATAAGTTTTTCTTTAATTTTGGAAGGCACTTTCTTCTAACAGACCAAAATACACTCAAAGTCTAGTGTGTGGCACTGATCTATGCACCAGCCTGATCATATTTGATCATATTCTGGTTTTTTTGTTTTTGTTGTTCTGTTTTTGTTTGTTTTATCTTTTTCTTTTTTCTTTCTTTCCTTTTCTTTTCCCCTGGCTTCAGGTCTATTCTGATTTATTTAGAGTATATTTTCTGGGGATGTTGTTACCCTGTTAGCATTTTGTTCTCTCATTCATCTGTTCTCCTCTGGACAAAATGACAAGATGGAAAAACTCACCTCAAAAAAAAAAGAAAAAGAGGCAGTACCGACTGCCAGGGACCTAATCAATACGACATTAGTAAGATGTCAGAATTAGAGTTCAGAATGACAATTATAAAGATACTAGCTGGGCTTGAAAAAAGCATGGAAGATACTAGAGAAACCCTTTCCGGAGAAATAAGAGAACTAAAATCTAACCAAGTCAAAATCAAAAAGGCTATTAATGAGGTGCAATAAAAAATGGGGGTGCTAACTGCTAGGATAAATGAGGCAGAAGAGAGTATCAGTGATATAGAAGACGAAATGATGGAAAATAAAGAAGCTGAGAAAAACAGAGATAAGCAACTATTGGATCATGAAGGCAGAATTCAAGAGATGGGGTGACTGGGTGATAGACACTGGGGAGGGTATGTGCTCTGGTAAGTGCTGTGAATTGTGCAAGACTGTTGAATCTCAGATCTGTACCTCTGAAAGAAATAATGCAATATATGTTAAGAAAAAAAAAAAGAAGAAGAAGAAGGTAGCAGGAGGGGAAGAATGAAGCGGGGGAAATCGGAGGGGTAGACAAACCATGAGAGACGATGGACTCTGAAAAACAAACTGAGGGTTCTAGAGGGGAGAGGGGTGGGAGGATGGGTTAGTCTGGTGGTGGGTATTGAGGAGGGCACATTCTGCATGGAGCACTGGGTGTTATGCACAAACAATGAATCATGGAACACTACATCTAAAACTAATGATGTAATGTAGGAGATTAACATAAGAATAAAAAAAAAAGAATGTTTCAAATGCAAAAAAAAAAAAAAAATCCAGGAGGCACACAGAACCCCTTTCAAAATCAATAAAAATAGGTCAACACCCTCACATCTGATAGTAAAACTTACGAGTCTCAGAGACAAAGAGAAAATCCTGAAAGCAGCTCAGGAGAAGAGATATGTAACCTACAATGGTAGAAACATTAGATTGGCAACAGACCTATCCACAGAGACCTGGCAGGCCAGAGAGGACTGGCGGGATATATTCAGAGCACTAAATGAGAAAAATATGCAGCCCTAGAATACTATATCCAGCTAGGCTGTCATTGAAAATAGAAGGAGAGATAAAAAGCTTCCAGGAAAAACAAAAACTAAAGTATTTGCAAACACGAAACCAGCCCTACAAGAAATATTGAAAGGGGTTGTCTAAGCAAAGAGAGAGCCTAAAAGCAACATAGACCAGAAAGGAACAGAGACAATATAAAGTAACAGTCACCTCACAGTCAATACAATGGCACTAAATTCCTATCTTTCAATAGTTACCCTGAATGTAAATGGGCTAAATGCCCCCAGTCAAAAGACATAGGGTATCACACTGGATAAAAAAACAAGACCCATCAACATGCTGTCTGCAAGAGACATTTTAGATGCAAAGACACCTCCAGATTGAAAGTGAGGGGGTGGAAAACCATTCACCATGCTAATGGACACCAAAAGAAAGCTGGGGTGGCAATCCTTATATCAGACAAATTAGATTTTAAGCCAAAGACTGTAATAAGAGATGAGGAAGGACACTATATCCTACTTAAAGGGTCTATCCAACAAGAAGATCTAACAATTGTAAATATCTATGGCCCTAACATGGGAGCAGCCACTTATATAAGCCAATTAATAACAAAAGCAAAGAAACACATCGACAAGAATACAATAATAGTGGGGGACTTTAACACCCTACTCACTGAAATGGACAGATCATCTAAGCAAATGATCAACAAGGAAATAAAGACTTTAAATGACACACTGGACCACATGGACTTCACAGATATATTCAGAACATTCCATCCCAAAGCAACGGAATACACATTCTTCTCTAGTGCCCATGGAACATTCTCCAGAATAGATCACATCCTAGGTCACAAATCAGGTCTCAACCACTACCAAAAGTTTGGGATCATTCCCTGCATATTTTTGGACCACAATGCTTTGAAACTAGAACTCAATCACAAGAGGAAAGATGGAAAGAACTCAAATACATGGAGGCTAAAGAGCATCCTACTAAAGAAAGAATGGGTCAACCAGGAAATTAAAGAAGAATTAAAAAAATTCATGGAAACCAATGAAAATGAAAACACAACTGTTCAAAATCTTTGGGATGCAGCAAAGGCAGT
>NW_025411700.1:0-4190 GCF_002201575.2 Neomonachus schauinslandi | reverse complement strand
AATGAAAACACAACTGTTCAAAATCTTTGGGATGCAGCAAAGGCAGTTGTAAGAGGAAAGTATATAGCAATACAAGCCTTTCTCAAGAAATAAGAAAGGTCTCAAATACACAACCTAACCCTACACCTAAAGGAGCTGGAGAAAGAACAGCAAATAAAGCCTAAACCTAGCAGGAGAAGAGAAATAGTAAAGATCAGAGCAGAAATCAATGAAATAGAAACCCAAAGAACAGAACAGATCAATGAAACTAGGAGCTGGTTCTTTAAAGAATTAATAAGATTGAGGTAGAGCAGGATGGCGGAGGCGTAGGAGACCTGGATTTCATCTGGTCCCAGGAATTCAGCTGGATAGGGATCAAACCATTCTGAACACCTATGAACTCAACAGGAGATCAAAGAAAAGAATAGCAACAACTCCCTGAAAAGAAAAGCGACCACTTTCTGTAAGGTAGGATGTGAGGAGAAGTGAATCTGAGGCGATATTCGGGAGAATAGGAGGCGGGGGAGGGGGCCTCCGTTGGCCACTTCTGGCAAGTGATAGAGCCGTGGGGCACAAAATCGGAACTTTTAGAAGTCGGCTCCGCTGAGGGACATTGCTCCAGTGGCTAAGTCCCTTGTGGGACAGTGTGGTCTCAGGACCCTCGGGGTCACAGAAAGACCGGGGGTGCCTGAGCGCAGCAGAGCTCCCAGGTATCGGACCAGGGAAGCTGGCTGCAGAGACGGAGCCGAGCATGGGCTCTCAGCTCGGGGTTGCCATAAACCGTGATCTGCAGCACAGTCAGGCCACTGCTCCTCCAGCAGGGACCCAACAAGCGGCAGATCCGGGGAGACTCCCCTTCCTCCCCCGGGAGGAGTGGTGTGGGAGGGCACCGCAGGGATCTGCTGGGTTTGGAGACTCCATGCAGGGTCATGTGCCAGAGATAGAAATACTCGGTCATAGGCCGGGTGAGCACCAAATGCACCTGGAGACCAGGGAGACGGGAGTGACTGACTGCTTTTCTCTGGGTGCACACTGAGGAGTGGGGCCCTGAGTTCTTGGCTCCTCTGGGGTGGAGATTGGGAGGCTGCCATTTTCATTCTCGGCCTCTAAAGCTGTACGGAAAGCTAGCAGGGAACAAAAGCTCCCAATAGCAAACCCAAACAGATTACTTAGCCCGGACCTAGCAAGGGCGGGGCAATTCTGCCTCAAGCAAAGACATTTGGGACCCACAGCAACAGGCCCCTCTCCCAGAAGATCAGCAAGAATGGCCAGCCAAGACCAAGTTTACCGATCAATGAGAACGACAGAACTCCAGCGCTAGGGGAATACTGCACATAGAATTCGTGGCTTTTTTCCCATGATGCTTTAGTCTTTCAAAGTTAATTTTTTTTTTACTTTTTTTTTTGAATTTTTCTTTTTCCCTTTTTCAACCAATATCTTATCAATCCCTTTTTTAAAAAACATTTTTATTTTTCATTTTTAGAGTCATATTCTATCTTATTTTTGGCATATATATATATAAGTTGTTCTCTCTTAAAAATTTTGAGATACAGTTTCTTCTAACAGATCAAAATATAACCTGAATCTCTAGTGTATGGCTTTGTTCTAGTCTCCTGCCTGATCACACTCTCTCCCTTTTATTTTTTTTAAATCCTCTTCTTTCTTTTTTTCAAACACCTTATCTGATAAAAGATTTTATAAAAGGAATTGATAATTTTCATCTTTACAGTCATATTCCATCCCTTCATCATATTAACCCTTATTTTTGTACATATATAAGTTTTTCTTTAATTTTGGAAGGCACTTTCTTCTAACAGACCAAAATACACTCAAAGTCTAGTGTGTGGCACTGATCTATGCACCAGCCTGATCATATTTGATCATATTCTGGTTTTTTTGTTTTTGTTGTTCTGTTTTTGTTTGTTTTATCTTTTTCTTTTTTCTTTCTTTCCTTTTCTTTTCCCCTGGCTTCAGGTCTATTCTGATTTATTTAGAGTATATTTTCTGGGGATGTTGTTACCCTGTTAGCATTTTGTTCTCTCATTCATCTGTTCTCCTCTGGACAAAATGACAAGATGGAAAAACTCACCTCAAAAAAAAAAGAAAAAGAGGCAGTACCGACTGCCAGGGACCTAATCAATACGACATTAGTAAGATGTCAGAATTAGAGTTCAGAATGACAATTATAAAGATACTAGCTGGGCTTGAAAAAAGCATGGAAGATACTAGAGAAACCCTTTCCGGAGAAATAAGAGAACTAAAATCTAACCAAGTCAAAATCAAAAAGGCTATTAATGAGGTGCAATAAAAAATGGGGGTGCTAACTGCTAGGATAAATGAGGCAGAAGAGAGTATCAGTGATATAGAAGACGAAATGATGGAAAATAAAGAAGCTGAGAAAAACAGAGATAAGCAACTATTGGATCATGAAGGCAGAATTCAAGAGATGGGGTGACTGGGTGATAGACACTGGGGAGGGTATGTGCTCTGGTAAGTGCTGTGAATTGTGCAAGACTGTTGAATCTCAGATCTGTACCTCTGAAAGAAATAATGCAATATATGTTAAGAAAAAAAAAAAGAAGAAGAAGAAGGTAGCAGGAGGGGAAGAATGAAGCGGGGGAAATCGGAGGGGTAGACAAACCATGAGAGACGATGGACTCTGAAAAACAAACTGAGGGTTCTAGAGGGGAGAGGGGTGGGAGGATGGGTTAGTCTGGTGGTGGGTATTGAGGAGGGCACATTCTGCATGGAGCACTGGGTGTTATGCACAAACAATGAATCATGGAACACTACATCTAAAACTAATGATGTAATGTAGGAGATTAACATAAGAATAAAAAAAAAAGAATGTTTCAAATGCAAAAAAAAAAAAAAAATCCAGGAGGCACACAGAACCCCTTTCAAAATCAATAAAAATAGGTCAACACCCTCACATCTGATAGTAAAACTTACGAGTCTCAGAGACAAAGAGAAAATCCTGAAAGCAGCTCAGGAGAAGAGATATGTAACCTACAATGGTAGAAACATTAGATTGGCAACAGACCTATCCACAGAGACCTGGCAGGCCAGAGAGGACTGGCGGGATATATTCAGAGCACTAAATGAGAAAAATATGCAGCCCTAGAATACTATATCCAGCTAGGCTGTCATTGAAAATAGAAGGAGAGATAAAAAGCTTCCAGGAAAAACAAAAACTAAAGTATTTGCAAACACGAAACCAGCCCTACAAGAAATATTGAAAGGGGTTGTCTAAGCAAAGAGAGAGCCTAAAAGCAACATAGACCAGAAAGGAACAGAGACAATATAAAGTAACAGTCACCTCACAGTCAATACAATGGCACTAAATTCCTATCTTTCAATAGTTACCCTGAATGTAAATGGGCTAAATGCCCCCAGTCAAAAGACATAGGGTATCACACTGGATAAAAAAACAAGACCCATCAACATGCTGTCTGCAAGAGACATTTTAGATGCAAAGACACCTCCAGATTGAAAGTGAGGGGGTGGAAAACCATTCACCATGCTAATGGACACCAAAAGAAAGCTGGGGTGGCAATCCTTATATCAGACAAATTAGATTTTAAGCCAAAGACTGTAATAAGAGATGAGGAAGGACACTATATCCTACTTAAAGGGTCTATCCAACAAGAAGATCTAACAATTGTAAATATCTATGGCCCTAACATGGGAGCAGCCACTTATATAAGCCAATTAATAACAAAAGCAAAGAAACACATCAACAGCAATACAATAATAGTGGGGGACTTTAACACCCTACTCACTGAAATGGACAGATCATCTAAGCAAATGATCAACAAGGAAATAAAGACTTTAAATGACACACTGGACCACATGGACTTCACAGATATATTCAGAACATTCCATCCCAAAGCAACGGAATACACATTCTTCTCTAGTGCCCATGGAACATTCTCCAGAATAGATCACATCCTAGGTCACAAATCAGGTCTCAACCACTACCAAAAGTTTGGGATCATTCCCTGCATATTTTTGGACCACAATGCTTTGAAACTAGAACTCAATCACAAGAGGAAAGATGGAAAGAACTCAAATACATGGAGGCTAAAGAGCATCCTACTAAAGAAAGAATGGGTCAACCAGGAAATTAAAGAAGAATTAAAAAAATTCATGGAAACCAATGAAAATGAAAACACAACTGTTCAAAATCTTTGGGATGCAGCAAAGGCAGT
>NW_025411699.1:0-4190 GCF_002201575.2 Neomonachus schauinslandi | reverse complement strand
TGCCATCCGGGGAAGGACAGGAGAACTGTCATTTATTAGCCACGTGGTCCTTCGGCCGAGCCTGAGCGCCTACAAAGCACCTGATGGAGCTGCAGCCTCAGATCTGTGCTCCAGGACCGGCGATGAGTCGCTTTCTCCATCCCGCGCCCCCAGCACCCCAGCGGCCTTCCCACAGGAGGACAACTGCCCGGTCAGGGCCTCCGGAGGAGCCCGCCTCCCTCCTCCCTCCGCAGAAGAGGGGGACCTGTTCTCCCCACAGCCTTCCAGTGGGACCCGGCCCGAGGCTCCGCCAGACAGGGGGGCACACGCTGGACCCGACGCACGACCCGCTGACAGACAGAGGCTGCCACTGCGCACGAGGCGTGTGACAGGTGACGTGAGTGGCAGTGCGACCCCAGGCCCACGCGCGGCCGCGGCGGCCAGTGTCCCGCCTCAGCGGAGTCCGCCGTGCGCGCGGGGACATCTGTGCCCGCGGCAGAGGCCGGGCTTGCGGTGGCACACGCAGCCTGACGCGCCACGGCGGCTCGGGCCCCGGGCCGCGCAGCTAAGCCTGTCCCTGCTGGTCCCCGGGCCACACGTCACATACGCAGAAGACGCCCGGCCGACGCGTGTGTGCGCGCACTACCTGTCGTCTCAGGTCGGTCGGCGCCGGACCGCAGCGTTTGCTCAGATGCCTCCCGCTCCCTGACGCTCCCCCCACGACACCCGCGATGAAACAAGGACGTGCATCTCCCACATCACACCGCACACGACAGCAAACGTCCTCCCTCCTCTTTGCGGGGGGGGGGGGGGAGACGTAAATGCGATTTTAATGCCCCGCCCACCCTGGCCTGCTCTCCCCCCGACCTCAGCGGCTCCCCATCCGGCTGAGCACCAGGCCCCAGACCCACAGGCTCCGAGGATTAGGCACAAGGTCAAGGAATCCCCTATTTAACAAGCCCCACGAGCAAGGCTGAGGCACAGCCACGGGGGAATCCTAATCTTCGCTCCCGCGGCTCAAAGTGTGCTGGGAAGACCAGCAGAACTTCAAGGTCTTTCCCAGACGCGAAACGCGCGTGTCCCGTCTGTGGCGCACGACCTTCGCCAGTCACGGAGTGACGAGTGTGGAGCACCTCCCCAGTCCACAGGCACTACCTTCACTCTGCGGCCGCTCAGGCCCGGACAGCCCTCCCGCTGCCCCTCCTCCCTCCGCAGCGCCCCGGACTCCCTCACCGCGCCGCCCCCCTCCCTCCCTCCCTGCTCTCACAGCACCTCCCCTGCACACCAAGGGCATTCCCGTTGCCAACAAACCGCCGTCCTCGACTCACAGGTGCTCCTCCCCAGCCGAACAGAAATCGAAGGAGACTCTTCTGCGTCCGTAGCTCCTTGACTTGGGGCTGGAGCCCGCACGGGATCAGGAGGGCAGAGCGCGGGCCGAGCTGGGGACGTAACAGCAACGAATTTAAAATGCGAGGTTCCGGCACGCCCCCCGTCTGCTAACCCAGAGTCTGTTCATCCGAGAAGACTGGGGAAAAGATGGAAAGAACAACCGAGCCCCAGAAGGAGGGCAAGTCCTGACTCAGTGTGAAAATAACCCTTGGATACTACAGATTCCCAGCACGGGGGCTGCCCTGGGCCTTGTGGAGACACCGCGGGGCCAACCACCTCCTGCCGCTGTCAGACAGGAGACACCCGAAGCTCAATGAGACCAGACTCCCACACGAACATGAAAATAGGCCTAGTCCTCTACAGAAACAAAGGAACAACAAAGAAACACCCAAAGATGGGCCGGGGGCCCAACCCAGGCCTGAGCCGAGGCTGACCCGGCCACGCAACGTTGCTGCCCACGGCCAGTCCCGGAGGCAGGACAAGGTCTGGGTGATGTCCGAGGCTCTGTCATCCCAGGTCCTACTGGAGGGACAAGGACAAGAGAGCAGAGAGACTCCCCACCTGAGCAGTGACCATGTCACACCCCCGTTGAACTGAGCACCAACTGGGCATGAGGCTCCTCCACACGAGGCTCCTAGCAGCCTTTTCCTGTCCCCACCTAGAGCAGACCCAGCACACCAAACTTGCAGATTCTGGAAGGTTCTCAGTGCTTCCATTTATTTCTTCTCTCAAACTTTAGGAAGCCTCTCCTTTCACTAACTCATCCACTCCTCATGACAAGAAATGGAAAAACCCAATTTACCTCCAGAGTCCTATTTTCAACAAGGAAGTAAGAAGTTGTAGCTCAGTGTAACATAAAGTAAAGACAGAGAAGGAGATGGCCCACTCGCCCTCGGCTGGAACACAAAAGCAGATGAGGAAAGAGGACACAGGTCGGTCGGGGCGGGGAGAGTGGGGCAGTCGTGTGCGGAGAGGGGCAGTCTCCCCACCTCCTCACGTTACATTAAGAGGAACACGGACACATTCAGACGCCCTTTGCAGAAAGAGAAATCAGGGCTGTTGATGTCACAAGGTGGGAAAGTGAACACATCTTGCATCGCTTGTCCCCCACAAGGCAGCTGGCTCACACTGTGAAAGAAAATAATCATGAACAAATTCAGGTCAGTCATATACATGTGGACTTTCTCAACAGCCCACCACATGCTCAAAGTAGCCTCCTCAAAGAATCCCCGCTACCCAGTCATGGCCCCTTCCCCCCTCCCCTCCTCCTGTCAGGCCCTCCAGGGTCTCACCTTTAGGAGCAGAGAGAGCCCTGGGGACTGTCACTGCCTGGGGCAGGACAGACAGATTGTGGTCAGACTCACAGGAGATGAAACCAAAGGAGGAGCTGTGGCGTGAGTAAGTTCCCCGAGGGGTCCCGTCTACACTGTCTCAGGGTCTCAGGGATCACCCCCTCCATACTTACATACAGCCTCAGCTTAACTCCTTCCTCTTCCCCCTGGGAAAGAAAACATCCCATGGGATGCCATGGAGGAGGCAGGGCCCGAGATCCTAGATGATACGGATAGCCTGGACCACAGGGAAGTTTCCAGAACTGTCACCGCAGACCTAAGGCAGGATCAGGGACAGGAAGAAAAGAGATGGCAGGGTGACACCAACCGTCCTCCTGGAGTCTGTCCTCAGCACGGACCTTGCTCTCTGACCTGTGACTGCTGGGAATCGGTCTGTCACCACATTCACTGGGGTGATTAATCTGTCCTTCACTCTCACCTGTGCTTTACTACGGTGAATGGAGCCATGAGCCGCACGGTGCACGAGCACATGAGTGCGGTCGGCTCTGCCCACAAACAAGGCAGGACAGACTTCCACCTGGGCTTGAAACACTGCAGAAGGACAAGAAAACTCAGAGCAGCCCCCTTGCCTACCTGAGCTCTCCTTCCTCCACATGACAGCTCCAACCACCAGAGCACCAGTGACCACAACGACAACCAGACCAGCCACGATGCCCACGACAGGAATGGGGGGCCGAGGAGGGGACGCTGGGAAGAGATAAGGACAGGGCCTTGCCCCCCAGCTCTCAGCCCCGACCCTACTGAAGTTCTCCACAGGAGCTCCTCATGTCCCTGACAGGAGGCTCCGTGCCCAAGTTTCCCTCCTTACCCCTTCTCTCTGTGAGGGGCTCGGGCAGCCCCCCATGCTGCACATGGCACGTGTATCTCTGCTCCTGTCCAGGAGGCACCACCACAGCCGCCCACTTCTGGAAGCTCCCATCACCTGCAGGCCTGGTCTCCACATGCTCTGTGTCCTGGGTCAGGTCCTCCCCATCGTGGTGCCAGGTCAGGGTGATCTTCCCAGAGGAGAAGCCCAGGGCCCAGCACCTCAGGGTGACCTCATGGTCAGTGATGGGATGGCGGGAGACATGTGTCTTCAGGGGATCTGAAGAGAAGGGTCAGAACATTCAGGAACTTAGGGAGGAGTTAAGATGGCGGAGCAGTAGGAGACCCTAGGAGTTCAGCTGGTCCCTGGAATCAGCTAGATGGTTATCAAATAATTCTGAACACCCAATAAATCAACGGGAGATGTAACAAAAGAAAGCCTCCAAGGCTACAAGCAGAAAAGCGACCCCAGTCTGGGCGGTAGGAGGTGTGGAGACCTGAATCCGGGGTGAAATATCGGAGGCCACGGCGGAGCGGAGACAGCTTGCTTAAGGAGGCCACGGCAAAGTGTTAGAAGCAGCAGAGCGCAAAATCAGAACTTCCAGAAGTCGGCTCCAGTGAGGGACGTCCCTGGCTTAAAGGTGCTCCGGGGGCGGAGTGGGGGCG
>NW_025411698.1:0-4191 GCF_002201575.2 Neomonachus schauinslandi | reverse complement strand
AAAAAAAAAACAACAACTGGGTGTTACACGCAAATAATGAATCATGGAACGCTGTATCAAAAACTACTGAAGTACTATATGGTGATTAACATAACATAAAACAAAAAACAAGAGAATGTGAAAGTCAGTCTTTCTCCCATGAAGTCCACAGAGAAACCGCTGACCCCAAAGAAGAGCAGAAGAGTCCTCATTGGCTCTTCTCCTGGGGTGGGCTCTGCAGGGATGATTTCCAACCTCACTGAGCGATAGCTTGTCTCTGTCTCTCAGGATATTTTGCTCGAGTCCATGGCATCAGCCAGCTGCTAACGGCATTTCTACGGAAGACAGAATGTCATTATCAAATTCTAAATCTTGGGGCTGGGATAGATACCACCTTCTGGAGATTAAAGGTAAATGAAAAGTCCCCTTCTTCTTTCCCGAATTGTTTCATTTGTGAAGGTGCCCGCCTGGTTCAAAAATGTTAAAAATATATTCAGAAGGAATGCAGTGACTGCCTGTCTCGCGCCCCTGTCCCCAGCTGCTTGCACCTGCTGCCACCATCAGCCACATACGTGATGTCACCAGGGCCTCGGTGAAGGATAGGTGCCTGGCTTCCCATCCTTTGCTGTTGCAACAGCGGTTATGATCAAAAAAAGTCCTTGTAGACATGTCCTCAGCACGTGTGGAAGAGCCCTGCCAGTGGAATTGTGAGACCCAGAGCCCCTGCATCTGCCATAGTGACGATAAGGAAGAGGTTTCCTTTTTTATTATGTTATGTTAATCACCACTCATTACACCATTAGTTTTTGATGTAGTGTTCCGTGATTCATTGTTTGCGCATAACACCCAGTGCTCCATGCAGAACGTGCCTTCCCCAATATCCATCACCAGGCTAACCCATCCTCCCTCCCCCCTCCCCTCTAGAACCCTCAGTTTGTTTTTCAGAGTCCATAGTCTCTCATGGTTCATCTCCCCCTCCAATTTCCCCACCTTCATTCTTCCCCTCCCGCTATCTTCTTTCTTTTTTAACATATAATGTATTATTTCTTTCAGACGTACAGATCTGTGATTCCACAGTCTTGCACAATTCACAGCGCTCACCATAGCACATACCCTCCCCAGTGTCTTATCACCCAGCCACCCCATCCCTCCCACCCCCCACCACTCCAGCAACCCTCAGTTTGTTTCCTGAGATTCAGAATTCTTCGCATCAGTGAGGTCATATGATACATGTCTTTCTGTGATTGACTTATTTCGCTCAGCATAACACCCTCCAGTTCCATCCATGTCTGATACGGATGATTTTATGGTCGTCATGACAGTGTCCTCGGTACGGCTTGGGGATGTGCAAGGCTGGGTGATGGTGATATGAAACAAAGGCCTTTTGTAGCTATTCCCTGATTCGGTCCCTCACCTGCTCTGTTAGGGGGCAAGAACAGGTGTATGTAACTACGCTCATTCACAGGAAAGGCGACGGGTCTGGTTAGTGGCAGAAGCAGGACAATAGGACTGCAGCTCCTGCAAGTCCGGGTTCCTTCCCTGTTCTCTACACAGGGCCTTGTGCTTGTTCAGGGGGGTCTTTGCGGTCTGTCGATTCACGGTGTGTGTGTACCTCAGGCCCCACGTCTGTGTCCCGTGTCATAAGTCCTAAAGGCACAGCCACGGCGCTTACTAGGGCAGCTCCTGCTGGGAGAGTCTCTCGTGTATTTATTTCCTCAGGAATCCTCACAACCCCGTGAGGTGCTGTCACTTTCTCTACTGTGCAGACGAGGAACGCTTGGCCCGGGGAGGTTAGTGACTTCCAGCGCCTCACAGCAGGGGGGGGGGGGGGGGGGGACCCCCCCCCCCCCCCCCCCCCCCCCCGTGCTCTCCTGTCACAGAAAAAGTAGTAGTACCACAAGATGGTGCTCGCCCTCACCGTGCGGGGTGCTTTGTGATATTTGCTCTTGTATCCTATTTGATCCCCTACATGCTGGTCCCACCCCCCCCCCCCCCCCAGTGGTTTCCTGACCCTCCCTAATCTGTCTCAGTCTGGGTTTTGGAAAAGTCTGTTAGGTCCTACTTGCCCAGCACCTCTCAGTGCCTCCCCACGTCCATCCCAGTGGCGGCTCCCCCAGTTCAGGCTCCCCATGACTTCTTCCCTGGACCTTCTTCCTGGATGGCTGTGAGATCCTCCTAACTTTTGTCCTCCGTCCGTTCTCCATGCGGAGACCAAAGTCACCTAAAAAATACATTTCTGACCATAGTGTTCCTAATTTAAGGCGCTAAGTACACCTTTGCTGTTTGGGGCCTGGTGTTCAGTCCATGAAGATGGTCGGTCAATGTATGAGGGAATACAGAATTAGAAAACGTACTGTGTATTTGTCCTCAGGATGAAGATCTTCTCCCAGGTAAGGATTCTGAGGTCGACTTTCCAATGATAGTCACGAGAAAGCTGCACAGCACCACGGAACCTCACTGTGGGGTTGCTCACAAGGTCCTCGATCTTGGGACGAGAACGTGGCCTTGCAATGCTCTATGAATGGATAACACACAGGATGGACGTGCCATTCACACACGTGCTTTGGTCAAACTAAACTCCCCTTTTGACCCCACTATTGGGGAAAAAAAGAAGCAAAAGCTGTGGAAAACTCACACTTTCCTATGTCTGCCAGCATAAAGAGTAGGTCCAGTACAGCCAACTGCCCCAAAGACGTTGAACGATGGGCCCCAGATAACGGGGCACATGACAGTCACCTGCAGGAGCTCTCAGAACCACCAGTCGTTCCTGTTGCAACAGCCCGATGGTCTACAAATTCCGGTCTGTTCTGTCATTTCCTAATGGATCATGTTTCCTGTCAAGCATTAAAGCAGTCCCAAAGAAACCTGGAGAAGAACCGGCTCCCAAATCCAAAGGGAGAAAGGCTTTTTAAAAAGCTATTCAAAATTAAACTCAAAGTCGTCCCAAGGCGTTTCCACAATTCTTTCCTCCCAGTTCCCAATTTCTCAATGTCAAGATCTTGGGCAGTCCGGTCCATAGGGGCCCGGGTTTGGAGACAGCGGCACCTCTACAGTGCCTGGATGGACGCCCGAACCTCGTAGGCGGATCCGATGGGCTCTGATGGCCCCTTACTTCTTTAGTGCCATGAGGCACTGGGAGGTGGAGGGTCTCCAGCGGCGGGGTGACCCGGAAAGCCTGAGGCCATCGCCCGCAGAGCACAGCGTCCGCTCGGCCTGGGGCTCACTGGTTACCGGAGTTTTCACCCAGGGCAAACCCCGGGGGAGGGCAGGGGAAGGCTCGGGTCCAGTCCGCCCAGGGCGATGCTGGGTGGGGCCTGGACAGAGGGCGACGGGGACGGCCGACCCACCCCGCTGCTCCCCAGGGGCTCGGGCAGCGGCACCGAGCCGGGCTCCAGGTCTTGGCGTGGCGCAGCCCCAGGCCCGGACCCCGAGGCCTGCTGTGGGGCGGCGGCAAGGGACAGAGCGCGCGCCCAGGAGGGCAGCGGGCCCTCCCGCGCCCGAGCCTGGTCTGGGCTCCTGCCGATCCGGATCGACGCACTCGCCTGCCCACGGTCTGGTTGGTCAGCTGCTTCATGCAGCTGGATTGCTTCTTGCTGGCGGCGGCGGCCGGCACGGCCAGGGCCCGGCAGCTCGAGGAATCGCCCGGGGGGAGGGGGGCCTACGTCGCTTCATGTGCACCCGAGGCGGCAGTGGAAGCGGCTCTGGGGCCGGCGCCCCGCCCTCGCCGCCTCTCATCCAGTGGCGCGGCAGGTCGGGGTCTTGGGAGGCCAGACCCGGGACGCGGTACCCAGCCCGTCCTCCACCCATGGCGGGAACCCCGGGGCCGCCCTGTGCAGGGCCCGGAGGCCCCCTATCCGCCACCGCCACCGCCGCAGCCGCCGCCCGCGACCCCCTGCCGGGTCCAGCCGCACACCTCCGCGAGGCAGCGGATGCGCCCAGCGCACGGAGCCACGGGTGAACCGCCAAACCCCGGTGTGGGACGCACTGTCCCCGCAGAGCTGGCAGGGCACGGAGGGACGGAACACTCTGGAGCCTCTGGAGGCTGGAAATGCCCAAAGTCTCCTCGAGGGCCGTGCCTCTGCGCAGGTGTAGATATTTGTCAAATGCACCTAGGACCTGCTCTCCTAGGTGAATGGATGCATTCCATCCATTCCATGCATTTCCTGGGGGAAAGTCCAGGGCCAGATGCATTTTCTGTGGGCGGGCACCTGG
>NW_025411697.1:0-4193 GCF_002201575.2 Neomonachus schauinslandi | reverse complement strand
AACAGTTCTTTAGGTATTAGCCAGATTATGTTTATTTAGTAAAATAATCATTTGAATATGAAGAAAAGAAGACACATTCCTTCTCCCAAGAAATAATCACCCTTAACACATGAGTCCATCTTTGGTTAGATTTATTCCTAGGTATTGTATGGTTTTGGGTGCAATTGTACACGGGATCAACTCCTTAATTTCTCTTTCTTCTGTCTTGTTGTTGGTGTATAGGAATGCCACTGATTTCTGGACATTGATTTTATATCCTGCCACTTTACAGAATTCCTGTATGAGTTCTAGCACTTTTGGGGTGGAGTCTTTTGGGTTTTCCATATAAAGTATCATATCATCTGCAAAAAGTGAAAGTTTGACTTCTTTGCCATTTTGGATGCCTTTTATTTCTTTTTGTTGTCTGATTGCTGTGGCTAGGACTTCTAATACTATGTTGAATAGCAGTGGTGAGAGTGGACATCCCTGCCGTGTTCCTGACCTTAGGGGGAAAGCTCTCAGTTTTTCCCCATTGAGAATGATATTCACTGTGGGTTTTTCATAGATGGCTTTTATGATATTGACGTATGTACCCTCGATCCCTATACTCTGAGGAGTTTTGATCCAGAAAGGATGCTGTACTTTGTCAAATGCTTTTTCTGCATCTATTGAGAGAATCATATGGTTGTTGTTCTTTCTTTTATTAATGTTTTGTATCACATTGATTGATTGGCGGATGTCAAACCAACCTTGCAGCCCACGGATAAATCCCACTTGGTTGTTTTGAATAATCCTTTTAATGTACTGTTAGATCCTATTGGATAGTATTTTGGAGAGAACCTTTGCAAGGATATTGGTCTATAATTCTCCATTACATCTATGTTCATCAAGGATATTGGTCTCTAAGTCTCCCTTTTGATGGGTTCTTTGTCTGGTTTGGGGATCAAGGTAATGCTGGCCTCATAAAATGAGTTTGAAAGTTTTCCTTCCATTTCTATTTTTGAACCATTTCAGAAGAATAGGTATTAATTCTTCTTTAAATGTTTGGTAGAATTCCCTTGGGAAGCCATCTGGCCCTGAGCTTTTGTTTGTTGGGAGATTTTTGATGACTGATTCAACATCCTTAGTGCTTATAGGACTGTTAAGGTTTTCTATTTTTTCCTGCTTCAGTTTTGGTAGTTGATACATCTCTAGGAATGCATCCATCTCTTCCAGATTATCTAGTTTGCTGGCATAGAGTTGCTCATAATATGTTCTTAGAATTGTTTGTATTTCTTTGGTGTTGATTGTGATCTCTCCTCTATCATTCATGATTTTGTTGATTTGGTTCATTTCTCTTTTCTTTTTGATAAGTCTGTCCAGGGGTTTATCAATCTTGTCAATTCTTTCAAAGAACCAGCTCCTAGTTTCGTTGATCTGTTCTACTATTCTTTTGGTTTCTACTTCATTGATTTCTGCTCTGATCTTTATTATTTCTCTTCTCCTGCTGGGTTTAGGCTTTATTGGCTGTTCTTTCTCCAGCTCCTTTAAGGTGTAGGGTTAGATTGTGTACTTGAGACCTTTCATGTTTCTTGAGAATGGCTTGTATTGCTATATACTTTCCTCTTAGGACTGCCTTTGCTGCATCCCAAAGATTTTGAACAGTTGTGTTTTCATTTTCATGTGTTTCCATAAATCATTTTAATTCTTCTTTAATATCCTGGTTGACCCATTCATTCTTCAGTAGGATGCTCTTTAGCCTCCATGTATTTGAGTTCTTTCTGACTTTCCTCTTGTGATTGAGTTCTAGTTTCAAAGCAAGCACTGTGGTCTGAAAATAGGCAGGGAATGATCCCAACCTTTTGGTACCGGTTGAGATATGATTTTTGACCTAGGATGTGATCTATTAATTAGAATATTCCATGGGCACTAGAGAAGGATGTGTATTCTGTTGCTTTGGGATGGAATGTTCGGAATACATCTGTGAAGTCCTTTTGGTTCAGTGTGTCTTTTAAAGTCTTTATTTCCTTGTTGATCTTTTGTTTAAATGATCTGTCCATTTCAGAGAGGGGTGTGTGAAAGTCTCCCATTATTATAGTATTGTTGTCGATGTGTTTCTCTGCTTTTTTTTATTAATTGGCTTATATGATTGGCTGCTCCCATGTAAGCGGCATAGATATTTACAATAGTTAGATCTTCTTGTTGGAAAGACACTTCAAGTATGATAGAGTGTCCTTCCTCATCTCTTCTTATAGTCTTTGGTTTAAAATCTGATTTGTCTGATATAAGGATTGCCACCTCAGCTTTGTTTTGGTGTCCATTAGCATGGTAAATGATTTTCACCCCCTCACTTTCAATCCGGGGGTGTCTTTGGGTCTAAAATGAGTCTCTTGCAGACAGCATATCAATGGGTCTTTTTTTTTTTTTTTTTTTTTTTATCCAATCGGATAGCCTGTGTCTTTTGATTGGGGCTTTTAGCCCATTTACATTCAGAGTAACCACTGAAAGATAGGAATTTAGTGCCATTGTATTGCCTGTAAGGTGACTGTTACTCTATATTTTCTGTGTTCCTTTCTGGTCTATGTCACTTTTAGGCTCTCTCTTCGCTTAGAGGACCCCTTTCAATATTTCTTGTAGGGTTGGTTTTGTGTTTGCAAATTCCTTTAGTTTTTGTTTGTCCTGGAAGCTTTTTATCTCTCCTTCTATTTTCAATGACAGCCTAGCTGGATATAGTATTCTTGGCTGTATATTTTTCTCCTTTAATGCTCCGAATATATCATTGCAGTCCTTTGTGGCCTGCTAGGTCTCTGTGGATAGGTCTGTTGCCAATCAAATGTTTCTACATTGTAGGTTACAGATCTCTTCTCCTGAGCTGCTTTCAGGATTTTCTCTTTGTCTCTGAGACTCATAAGGTTAGTATAAATGTCGGGATGTTTACCTATTTTTATTGATTTTGAGGGGGGTTCTGTGCCTCCTGGATTTTGATGCCTGTTTCCTTCCCCAAATTAGGGAAGTTCTCTGCTATAATTTGCTCCAATATACCTTCTGCCCCTCTCTCTCTTTCTTCTTCCTCTGGGATCCCAATTATTCTAATGTTGTTTCATCTTATGGTATCACTTATCTCTCAAATTCTGCCCTTGTGATCCAGTAGTTGTTTATCTCTCTTTTTCTCAGCTTTATTTTCCATCATTTGTTCTGCTATATCACTAATTCCCTCTTCTGCCTCATTCATACTAGCTGTTAGAGCCTCCATTTTTTATTACACCTCATTAACAGCCTTTTTGATTTCACCTTGGTTAGATTTTAGTTCCTTTATTTCTCCAGAAAGGGTTTGTCTAATATCTCCCATGCTTTTTTCAAGCCCAGCTAGTATCTTTAAAATTGTCATTCTGAACTCTAGATCCGACATCTTATTACTGTCCATATTGATTAGGTCCCTGGCAGTCGGTACTGCTTCTTGTTCTTTTTTGGGGGGTGACTTTTTCCATCTTGTCATTTTATACAAAGCACTATAGATGAGTGAGAGAACAAATGCTAACAGCATAACAAAGACCCCAGAGAAATATACACTAAACAAATCAGAAGAGACCTGCAAGCAGGGGAACAGAAAGGGAAAGAAAGAGAATAGAAAAAAAAAATTAAAAATAAAAACAGAATATGATCAAATATGATCAGGCTTGTGCATAGATCATTACCACACACTAGATTTTGGGTGTATTTTGGTCCGTTAGAAGAAACTGCCTCCCAAAAGTTTAAGGAAAGAAAAACTTATATATGTACAAAAATAAGGGTAAATATGATGAAGGGATGGAATATGACTGTAAAGATGAAAATTAGAAAAGATTTTATAAAAGGAATTGATAAGAGGTTGGTTTGAGAAAACAAAGAAGAGGGAGAGAATATGATCAGGCAGGAGACTAGAACAAAGCCATACACTAGAGATTTAGGGTGTATTTTGGTCTGTTAGAAGCAACTGTATCCCAAAATTTTAAGGAGAGAACAACTTATATATATACCAAAAATAATGTTAAAGTACTATGAAGGGATAGAATATGACTCTAAAAATTAAAAGTAAAAAAGATTTTTTTAAAAAAGGTTTGAGAAGATGTTGGTTGAAAAAGGGAAAAAAAAATAAAAAAAGAAAAAAGAAATAAGAAAATTAACTTTGAAAGATTAAAGAATCCTGGGGAAAAAAAGCCATGTAATCTATGTGCTGTATTCCCCTAGCGCTGGAG
>NW_025411696.1:0-4193 GCF_002201575.2 Neomonachus schauinslandi | reverse complement strand
TAAGGTGGTATCTCAATGTGGTTTTGATTTGAATTTCCCTGATGGCTGATGAACATTTTTTCATGTGTCTGTTAGCCATTTGTATGTCTTCTTCAGAGAAGTATCTTTTCAAATCTTCTGCCCACTTTTTGACTTGATTATTTGTTTTTTGGATGTTGAGTTTGAGAAGTTCCTTATAGATTTTGGATACCAGCCCTTTATCTGTAGTGTCATTTGCAAATATCTTCTCCCATTCTGTGGGTTGCCTCTTTGTTTTGTTGACTGTTTCCTTTGCTGTGCAGAAGCTTTTTATCTTGATGAAGTCCCAAAAGTTCATTTTTGCTTTTGTTTCACTAGCCTTTGGAGATGTATCTTGAAAGAAGTTGCTGTGGGCGATGTCAAAGAGGTTACTGCCTATGTTCTCCTCTAGGATTTTGATGGATTCCTGTCTCACATTGAGGTCTCTCATCCATTTTGAGTTTCTTTGTGTATGGTGCTAGAGAATGGTCGAGTTTCATTCTTCTGCATGTGGCTGTCCAATTTTCCCAGCACCATTTATTGAAGAGACTGTCTTTTTTCCATTACATGTTTTTTCCTGCTTTGTCAAAGATTATTTGACCGTAGAGTTGAGGGTCCATATCTGGGCTCTCTATTCTATTCCATTGGTCTATATGTCTGTTTTTGTGCCAGGACCATGCTGTCTTGGTGATCACTGCTTTGTACTATAGCTTGAAATCGGGCAACGTGATGCCCCCAGCTTTGTTTTTCTTTTTCAACATTTCCTTGGCGATTCAGAGTCTTTTCTGATTCCATACAAATTTTAGGATTGTTTGTTCCAGCACTTTGAAAAATGTCATTGGAATTTTGGTCAGGATGGCATTGAAGGTATAGATTGCTCTGGGTAGCATAGACATTTTAACAATGTTTATTCTTCTGATCCATGAGCATGGAATATTTTTCCATCTTTTTGTCTTCTTCAATTTCTTTCATGAGTGTTCTGTAGTTCTTAGAGTATAGATCCTTTACCTCTTTGGTTAGGTTTATTCCGAGGTATCTTATGATTTTTAGTGCTATTGTTAATGGGTTGCAGATTGGATAAAAAGACAGGACCAATCCATATGCTGCCTATAAGAGACTCCTTCTGAACCTAAAGATACATCCAGACTGAAAGTGAAGGGATGGAGATCCATCTTCCATGCCAGCGGACCTCAAAAGAAAGCTGGGGTAGCAATTCTTATATCAGAAATATTAGATTTTAAACTAAAGTCTGTAATTAGAGACACAGAAGTACACTATATCATTCTTAAAGGGTCTATCCACCAAGAAGATCTAATAATTGTAAATATCTATGTCCCCAACATGGGAGCAGCCATCTGCATAAGCCAACTGTTAACCAAAATAAAGAGTCATATTGATAATACGTTAATTGTAGGAGACCTCAACACTCCACTCTCAGCAATGGACAGATCATCTAAGCAGAAAATCAACAAGGAAACAAGAGCTTTGAATGATACACTGGATCAGATGGACCTCATAGATATATACAGAACATTCCACACTAAAACAACAGAATACTCATTCTTCTCGAGCACACATGGAACTTTCTCCAGAATAGACTACATACTGGGTCTCAACTGATACCAAAAGGTTGAGGTTATTTCCTGCATATTCTCAGACCACAGTGCTTTAAAACTGGAATTCAATCACAAGAAAAAATATGGCAGAAATTCAAACACTTGGAAGCTAAAGACCACTCTGCTCAAGAATGTTTGGGTAACCAGGAAATCAAAGAAAAACTTAAACAATTCATGGAAATCAATGAGAACAAAAACACATCGGTCCAAAACCTATGGGATACTGCAAAGCAGTCCTAAGGGGGAAATACATAGCCATCCAAGCCTCACTCAAAAAAATGGAAAAATCCCTAATTCACCAACTAACTCTACCCCTTAAAGAACTAGAGAAAAAGCAACAAACAATGCCTAAGCCATGCATTAGAAGAGAGATAATTTTTTTTTAAGATTTTATTTATTTGACACAGAGAGAGAGACCGTTAGAGAGGGAACACAAGCAGCGGGAGTGGGAGAGGGAGAAGCAGGCTCCTGGCTGAGCAGGAAGCCCGATGTGGGGCTCGATCCCAGGACCCTGGGATCATGACATGAGCCAAAGGCAGATGCTTAATGACTGAGCCACCCAGGTGCCCCTAGAAGAGAAATAATTGAAATTAGAGCAGAGATCAATGAATTAGAAACTAGAAACACAGTATATCAGATCAACAAAACTAGAAGTTAGTTCTCTGAGTTAATAAGATCGATAAACCACTGGCCAGACTTATCCAAAAGAAAAGAGAAAGGACCCAAATTAATAAAATTATGAATTAAAGGGGAGAGATCATGACTAACACCAAGGAAATAGAAACAGTTATTAGAAATTATTATCAACAACTGTATGCCAACAAACTGAGCAATCTGGATGAAATGGAGGCCTTCCTGGAAACCTATAAGCTGCCAAGACTGAAACAGGAAGAAATTGACAGCCTGAATAGGCCAATAACCAGTAATGAGATTGAAGCAGTGATCAAAAACCTCCCAAAAAACAGGAGTCCAGGACCTGATGGATTCCCTGGGGAATTCTACAAAACATTCAAAGAAGAAATAATACCTATTCTACTGAAGCTGTTTCAAAAAATAGAAACAGAAGGAAAACTTCTAAACTCATTCTATGAGGCCAGCATTACCTTAATCCCCAAACCAGGCAAAGACCCCATCAAAAAGGAGAATTTCAGACCGATATCCCCAATGAATATGGATTCCAAAATCCTCAACAAAATCCTAGCTAATAGGATCCAACAATACCTTAAAAGGATCATCCACCACGACCAAGTGGGATTTATCCCCGGGATGCAAGGGTGGTTCAACATTCGCAAATCAATCCGTGTGATAGAACACATTAAAAAGAGGAGGGAGAAGAACCATATGGTCCTCTCAATTGATGCAGAAAAAGCATTTGACAAAATATAACATCCTTTCCTGATTAAAACTCTTCAGAGTATAAGGATAGAGGGAACATTCCTCAAGTTCATAAAATCCATCTATGAAAAACCCACAGCAAATATCATCCTCCATGGGGAAAAGCTGAGAGCCTTTCACTTAAGATCAGGAACGCGTCAAGGATGCCCACTCTTACCACTATTGTTCAACATAGTACTAGAAGTCCTAGCAACAGCAATCAGACAACAAAAAGAAAGAAAAGGTATTCAAATTGGCAAAGAAGTCAAACTCTCTCTTTTGCAGACGACATGATACTTTATGTGGAAAACCCAAAAGACTCCACCCCCAAATTACTAGAACTCATCCAGCAATTCAGTAATGTGTCAGGATACAAAATCAATGCACAGAAATCAGTTGCTTTCTTATACACTAACAATGCAAGTGTAGAAAGAGAAATTAGAGAAACGATTCTTCTGCCCATTTCTTGATTAGATCATTTGTTCTTTGGGTGTTGAGTTTAATAAGCTCTTTATAGAGCTTGGATACTAGCCTTTTATCTGATATGTCATTTGAAAATATTTTCTCCCATTCTGTCGGTTGTCTTTTGGTTTTGTTGACTGTTTCTTTGGCTGTGCAAAAGCTTCTTACCTTGATGAAGTGCCAATAGTTCATTTTTGCCCTTGCTTTCCTTGCCTTTGGCGATGTTTCTAGGAAGAAGTTGCTGCGGCTGAGGTCGAAGAGGTTGCTGCCTGTGTTCTTCTTTAGGATTTTGATGGACTCTTGTCTCACATTGAGGTCTTTCAACCATTTTGAGTCTATTTTTATGTGTGGTGTAAGGAAATTGTCCAGTTTCATTCTTCTGCATGTGGCTGTCCAATTTTCCCAACACCATTTGTTGAAGAGACTGTCTTTTTGCCATTAGACATTGTTTCCTGCTTTGTCAAAGATTAGTTGACCATAGAGTTGAGGGTCCATTTCTGGGCTCTCTATTCTGTTCCATTGATCTATGTGTCTGTTTTTGTGCCAGTACCATACTGTCTTGATGATGACAGCTTTGTAACAGAGCTGGAAGTCCGGAATTGTGATGCCACCAGCTTTGGTTTTCTTTTTCAACAGTCCTCTGGCTATTCGGGGTCTTTTCTGGTTCCATACAAATTTTAGGATTATTTGTTCCATTTCTTTGAAAAAAGTGGATGGTATTTTGATGGGGATTGCATTGAATGT
>NW_025411695.1:0-4194 GCF_002201575.2 Neomonachus schauinslandi | reverse complement strand
TAAGGTGGTATCTCAATGTGGTTTTGATTTGAATTTCCCTGATGGCTGATGAACATTTTTTCATGTGTCTGTTAGCCATTTGTATGTCTTCTTCAGAGAAGTATCTTTTCAAATCTTCTGCCCACTTTTTGACTTGATTATTTGTTTTTTGGATGTTGAGTTTGAGAAGTTCCTTATAGATTTTGGATACCAGCCCTTTATCTGTAGTGTCATTTGCAAATATCTTCTCCCATTCTGTGGGTTGCCTCTTTGTTTTGTTGACTGTTTCCTTTGCTGTGCAGAAGCTTTTTATCTTGATGAAGTCCCAAAAGTTCATTTTTGCTTTTGTTTCACTAGCCTTTGGAGATGTATCTTGAAAGAAGTTGCTGTGGGCGATGTCAAAGAGGTTACTGCCTATGTTCTCCTCTAGGATTTTGATGGATTCCTGTCTCACATTGAGGTCTCTCATCCATTTTGAGTTTCTTTGTGTATGGTGCTAGAGAATGGTCGAGTTTCATTCTTCTGCATGTGGCTGTCCAATTTTCCCAGCACCATTTATTGAAGAGACTGTCTTTTTTCCATTACATGTTTTTTCCTGCTTTGTCAAAGATTATTTGACCGTAGAGTTGAGGGTCCATATCTGGGCTCTCTATTCTATTCCATTGGTCTATATGTCTGTTTTTGTGCCAGGACCATGCTGTCTTGGTGATCACTGCTTTGTACTATAGCTTGAAATCGGGCAACGTGATGCCCCCAGCTTTGTTTTTCTTTTTCAACATTTCCTTGGCGATTCAGAGTCTTTTCTGATTCCATACAAATTTTAGGATTGTTTGTTCCAGCACTTTGAAAAATGTCATTGGAATTTTGGTCAGGATGGCATTGAAGGTATAGATTGCTCTGGGTAGCATAGACATTTTAACAATGTTTATTCTTCTGATCCATGAGCATGGAATATTTTTCCATCTTTTTGTCTTCTTCAATTTCTTTCATGAGTGTTCTGTAGTTCTTAGAGTATAGATCCTTTACCTCTTTGGTTAGGTTTATTCCGAGGTATCTTATGATTTTTAGTGCTATTGTTAATGGGTTGCAGATTGGATAAAAAGACAGGACCAATCCATATGCTGCCTATAAGAGACTCCTTCTGAACCTAAAGATACATCCAGACTGAAAGTGAAGGGATGGAGATCCATCTTCCATGCCAGCGGACCTCAAAAGAAAGCTGGGGTAGCAATTCTTATATCAGAAATATTAGATTTTAAACTAAAGTCTGTAATTAGAGACACAGAAGTACACTATATCATTCTTAAAGGGTCTATCCACCAAGAAGATCTAATAATTGTAAATATCTATGTCCCCAACATGGGAGCAGCCATCTGCATAAGCCAACTGTTAACCAAAATAAAGAGTCATATTGATAATACGTTAATTGTAGGAGACCTCAACACTCCACTCTCAGCAATGGACAGATCATCTAAGCAGAAAATCAACAAGGAAACAAGAGCTTTGAATGATACACTGGATCAGATGGACCTCATAGATATATACAGAACATTCCACACTAAAACAACAGAATACTCATTCTTCTCGAGCACACATGGAACTTTCTCCAGAATAGACTACATACTGGGTCTCAACTGATACCAAAAGGTTGAGGTTATTTCCTGCATATTCTCAGACCACAGTGCTTTAAAACTGGAATTCAATCACAAGAAAAAATATGGCAGAAATTCAAACACTTGGAAGCTAAAGACCACTCTGCTCAAGAATGTTTGGGTAACCAGGAAATCAAAGAAAAACTTAAACAATTCATGGAAATCAATGAGAACAAAAACACATCGGTCCAAAACCTATGGGATACTGCAAAGCAGTCCTAAGGGGGAAATACATAGCCATCCAAGCCTCACTCAAAAAAAATGGAAAAATCCCTAATTCACCAACTAACTCTACCCCTTAAAGAACTAGAGAAAAAGCAACAAACAATGCCTAAGCCATGCATTAGAAGAGAGATAATTTTTTTTTAAGATTTTATTTATTTGACACAGAGAGAGAGACCGTTAGAGAGGGAACACAAGCAGCGGGAGTGGGAGAGGGAGAAGCAGGCTCCTGGCTGAGCAGGAAGCCCGATGTGGGGCTCGATCCCAGGACCCTGGGATCATGACATGAGCCAAAGGCAGATGCTTAATGACTGAGCCACCCAGGTGCCCCTAGAAGAGAAATAATTGAAATTAGAGCAGAGATCAATGAATTAGAAACTAGAAACACAGTATATCAGATCAACAAAACTAGAAGTTAGTTCTCTGAGTTAATAAGATCGATAAACCACTGGCCAGACTTATCCAAAAGAAAAGAGAAAGGACCCAAATTAATAAAATTATGAATTAAAGGGGAGAGATCATGACTAACACCAAGGAAATAGAAACAGTTATTAGAAATTATTATCAACAACTGTATGCCAACAAACTGAGCAATCTGGATGAAATGGAGGCCTTCCTGGAAACCTATAAGCTGCCAAGACTGAAACAGGAAGAAATTGACAGCCTGAATAGGCCAATAACCAGTAATGAGATTGAAGCAGTGATCAAAAACCTCCCAAAAAACAGGAGTCCAGGACCTGATGGATTCCCTGGGGAATTCTACAAAACATTCAAAGAAGAAATAATACCTATTCTACTGAAGCTGTTTCAAAAAATAGAAACAGAAGGAAAACTTCCAAACTCATTCTATGAGGCCAGCATTACCTTAATCCCCAAACCAGGCAAAGACCCCATCAAAAAGGAGAATTTCAGACCGATATCCCCAATGAATATGGATTCCAAAATCCTCAACAAAATCCTAGCTAATAGGATCCAACAATACCTTAAAAGGATCATCCACCACGACCAAGTGGGATTTATCCCCGGGATGCAAGGGTGGTTCAACATTCGCAAATCAATCCGTGTGATAGAACACATTAAAAAGAGGAGGGAGAAGAACCATATGGTCCTCTCAATTGATGCAGAAAAAGCATTTGACAAAATATAACATCCTTTCCTGATTAAAACTCTTCAGAGTATAAGGATAGAGGGAACATTCCTCAAGTTCATAAAATCCATCTATGAAAAACCCACAGCAAATATCATCCTCCATGGGGAAAAGCTGAGAGCCTTTCACTTAAGATCAGGAACGCGTCAAGGATGCCCACTCTTACCACTATTGTTCAACATAGTACTAGAAGTCCTAGCAACAGCAATCAGACAACAAAAAGAAAGAAAAGGTATTCAAATTGGCAAAGAAGTCAAACTCTCTCTTTTGCAGACGACATGATACTTTATGTGGAAAACCCAAAAGACTCCACCCCCAAATTACTAGAACTCATCCAGCAATTCAGTAATGTGTCAGGATACAAAATCAATGCACAGAAATCAGTTGCTTTCTTATACACTAACAATGCAAGTGTAGAAAGAGAAATTAGAGAAACGATTCTTCTGCCCATTTCTTGATTAGATCATTTGTTCTTTGGGTGTTGAGTTTAATAAGCTCTTTATAGAGCTTGGATACTAGCCTTTTATCTGATATGTCATTTGAAAATATTTTCTCCCATTCTGTCGGTTGTCTTTTGGTTTTGTTGACTGTTTCTTTGGCTGTGCAAAAGCTTCTTACCTTGATGAAGTGCCAATAGTTCATTTTTGCCCTTGCTTTCCTTGCCTTTGGCGATGTTTCTAGGAAGAAGTTGCTGCGGCTGAGGTCGAAGAGGTTGCTGCCTGTGTTCTTCTTTAGGATTTTGATGGACTCTTGTCTCACATTGAGGTCTTTCAACCATTTTGAGTCTATTTTTATGTGTGGTGTAAGGAAATTGTCCAGTTTCATTCTTCTGCATGTGGCTGTCCAATTTTCCCAACACCATTTGTTGAAGAGACTGTCTTTTTGCCATTAGACATTGTTTCCTGCTTTGTCAAAGATTAGTTGACCATAGAGTTGAGGGTCCATTTCTGGGCTCTCTATTCTGTTCCATTGATCTATGTGTCTGTTTTTGTGCCAGTACCATACTGTCTTGATGATGACAGCTTTGTAACAGAGCTGGAAGTCCGGAATTGTGATGCCACCAGCTTTGGTTTTCTTTTTCAACAGTCCTCTGGCTATTCGGGGTCTTTTCTGGTTCCATACAAATTTTAGGATTATTTGTTCCATTTCTTTGAAAAAAGTGGATGGTATTTTGATGGGGATTGCATTGAATGT
>NW_025411694.1:0-4195 GCF_002201575.2 Neomonachus schauinslandi | reverse complement strand
AGATCAAGCCCTTCATCAGGAGATTCTCTCTCTCCCTCTGTCCTTCCACTACTTATGCCCTCTCTCATAAATAAATAAATAAGTAAATTTTTTCATTTGACACACAGAGATACAGAGAGGGAGAGAGAGAGCATGAGCAGGGAGAGGGAGAAGCAGGCTCCCCGCTGAGCCAGGAGCCCGATGTGAGGCTCGATCCCAGGGCCCTGGGATCATGACCTGAGCCGAAGGCAGACGCTTAACCATCTGAGCCACCCAGGCGCCCCGATAAGTAAATTCTCCAATCAAAAGATGTAGAGTGACTGAATGGATAAAGTACCAAAATACCAGTATCCAACAATATGCTCTGTATAAGAGACAAACTTTATCTCTAAGGACATACATCGGGTAAAACTGAAAGGGTGACGGAAGAATTTCCATGTGAATATTGGTCAATACATAGCAGGAAAACATATCCTTATATAGGAGAATATATGCTTTAAGTCAAAATCTGACACAAGAGAAAAAAGGTCAATAGCTAATAATAAAGAGGTGTGTATGTACACAACATAGAAACACACAGATATACATGGAAAGCCAATATTAGCGGATATGAAGAGTGAAATTGACACAATACAATAGGAGTAGGTGACTTAAACCCCATTTTCAGCAATGGGTGGATCATCCAGGGAGAAAATCATTAAGGGAACCACTGACTTGTTCAATGCTTTAGACAGAATGGACCTAACAGACATATAAAGAATTTTCAGTCCTACATCAGAACAATACAGAATTTTTTTTCTCAAATCCACATGGAACATTCTCTAGGATATATTATATATTAGGCCATAAAACAAGTTTTAACTAATATAAGAACTGACTATATCAAGTATATTTTCTGCTCCCATAGGTGGGAAAATAGAAGTCAATAGCAGAAGCAATATTTACAAATATACGAAATACAAACACACTCCTGAACAACCTATGGGTCAAAAATATAATTTGAGATTATATATAATGTACATGTATATATAATATATAATATGATATACATAATGCAGCAAAAGGATTTCTAACAGAATAGTGTCTTGCAAGAAAAGTCTACATTAAGGGGCGCCTGGGTGGCTCAGTCAATTAAACCTCTGTCTTCAGCTCAGGTCATGATCCCATGATACCAGGGTCCTGGGATCAAGTCCCACATCAGGCTCCCTGCTCCGCAGAGAGCCTTTTTCTTCCTCTCCCTCTGCTACTCCCCCTGCTTGTGCTCTCTCTGTCAAATAAATAAATACAATATTTTTTAAAAGCCTACATCAATAAAAAATCAATATTTCAAATAAATAAATTTATTAACCTCAAAAACTAACAAAAGAAGAACATACTAACCCCAAGTTACCAGAAGAAAGAAGAAATAAAAATTTCCTCAGAAATAAATGCAATCAGGGTGCCTGGATTGCTCAATCATTATGCATCTGGCTTTGGCTCAGGTCATGACCCCTGAGTCCTGGGATCAAGCCCCGCTTCGGGCTCCCTGCTCCATGGGAAGCCTGCTTCTCCCTCTCCCACTCCCCCTGCTTGTGTTCCCTCTCTCACTGTGTCTCTCTCTGTCAAATAAATAAAAATCTTAAAAGAAAAAAGAAAGAAATGCAATCAAGAACACAAATGCAATAGAAAACATCAGTAAACTAACAGCTGGTTTTGAAAGGATAAAATTATTTTTTTTGTTGTTAGATACACAAGGACAAAAATCAATTAAAGAACATTAAAAATGAAAGAGAAGACATAGCAACAGATAATACAAAATTACAAAAATCATAAGAAACTTCTATTAACAGTTACTCTACAAAAATTTGTATAACAGAAAAAGAAAAAAAAATTCCTAGAAATATCCAACCTACAAAGATTGAATCATAAAGAAATAAAAAATCTAAATGAAGAAAGAACAGGAAGACTGAAACAGTAATCAAAGAAGAGTAGGGAACTCTTGCAAATAATCTTACCAATCTTACCAGGGAAGTGTTACTGTTAAACCAAGGCCAGAAAATGACACCACAAAAACAAAACTACAGGCAAATATCCCTAATGAAGATAGTTGCAAAAAAGCCTCAATTAAATACTAGCAAACCCAATTCAAGAGCACATTAAAAAGAATCATACACAATGACCAAGTGGGATTTATCCCTGGGATATAAACATGATTCAACATATACAAATCAGTAAACACGATAAACCATATATTTAACAAAATGATATAAAAATCATATGATCATCTCAATAGGTGCAGGAAAAAACTTTTGATAAAATGCAACATATTGTCTTGAGAAAAACTCTCCAAACATTAGTTATAGAAAAAAAAAACAAAACCACATAATAAATCAATACTAAAAATGCTGAAAACTTTGTTTCTCTAAGATCAGAAACAACACAAGAATGATCATCTTAAAATTTCTATTCCGTATAGTACTGAGAGTTCGAGCCAGAACAATTAAGCAAGGAAAAAATAAAAGATATTCAAATCAGAAATAAATAATCTAACTTGCTTCTTTTTACAGATTATATCATCTTGTATCCAGAAAACCACAGAAGACTCTATCAAATAATTGTTAGAACTAATAAACAAGCTCAGTAAACTTGCAGGATATAAAATCAATATACAATAATACACTAATGATGAAGTATCAGAAAGAGAAATTAAGAAAATAATCCATTTACAATAATATCTAATGAATAAATACTTAGGAAAAATTTAGTCATGGAGGTGAAAGAGCTCCACACTAAAAGTTATAAGAAATTGATCAACAGGGCGCCTGGGTGGCTCAGTTGGTTAAGCGACTGCCTTCGGCTCAGGTCATGATCCTGGAGTCCCGGGATCGAGTCCCACATCGGGCTCCCTGCTCAGCAGGGGGTCTGCTTCTCCCTCTGCCCTCTTCCCTCTCGTGCTCTCTGTCTCTCATTCTCTCTCTCAAATAAATAAATAAAATCTTTAAAAAAAAATAAAAAAAATTTAAAAAAAAGAAATTGATCAACAGAATTTGAAAAAGACACAGATAAATGAAGAGAACCTATGTTCTTTGGTTGTAAGAATTTGTTGTTAAAATTAATTAATATAATATTTAAGTTAAGGATTATTTGTTACAATATTCATCCACCAAATGCTATATTCAGATTGCATGCAATTCCTTCAAGATTTCAATGCATTCGTCAAAGAAATAGGAAAAAAAAATTCTAAAATTCATAGGGAACACAAAGACTCCAAATATCTAAAGCACTCTGAACAAAAACAAAGCTGGAGGAGTCACAGTCTGAATTAAAATCAATTATAAAAGAAGTAGCAATCAAAACAATGTAGTACTAGATTTAAAAAATGGACACATAGACAATGAAACCAAACAGAGATCCAAGAAATAAAGCCACAGATATACTTAAAATCAATCATTTACAAGGGTGAAAAGGATATACAAATGGGGAAAAATATTCTCTTCAAAATTGGTGATTGGAAAACTGAATATCCACATGTAAAAGAAAGAAACTAGACTTTTAGCTCACATTACTCATAAAAATTAAATTGAAATGGATTAAAGAATTAACTGTAAGATTTGAAACTGTAAAGCTCTTGGAAGAAAACATAGTGAAATACCTCTTCGGCATTTGTCTTGATGACATATTTTTGATATGACAGCAAAGTGCAGGCAACAAAAACAAAACAAAAATAAACAAGTGAGGTTATGTGAACCTAAAAGGATTCTACAAAGTAATGGAAACAACCAAGAAAAGTAAAAGGCAACCTATGGAATAAGAAAACATTTGCAAACCATCAACTAATAAGGGGTTAATATACAAACTATATGAGGAACAAACAAGCTCTATGGAAAAACACAAATAACAACTTAAAAAAAAGACAATTTAAAACAGAAAATATGGCATACCAAAATCTATGGGATACAGCAAAAGTGGTTCTAATGGAATTTAATAGCAACACAGGCTTGTAACAAACAAAAACAATGAATCCCAAATATATATGTATTTTCTAGTTTCCTTATATATCTATATATAGAGAGATATATATATGAACAAACAAAGGAAAAAGTTAGTTAAAGGAAATAAATAATGAGGATCTGATTGGAAATAAATGCAATAGATAATAAAAAGAAAATAAAGGTCACCTGGCTGGCTAAGTCAGTGGAATGTGTAACTTTTGATCCCAGGTTTGTGCCGCATGTTT
>NW_025411693.1:0-4196 GCF_002201575.2 Neomonachus schauinslandi | reverse complement strand
GGGTGTTGACCTATTTTTATTGATTTTGAGAGGGGTTCTCTGTGCTTCCTGGATTTTGATGCCTGTTTCCTTCCCCAAATTAGGGAAGTTCTCTGCTATAATTTGCTCCATTATACCTTCTGCCCCTCTCTCTCTTTCTTCTTCTTCTGAGATCCCAATTATTCTAATGTTGTTTTGTCTTATGGTATCGCTCATCTCTTGAATTCTGCCCTCGTGATCCAGTAGTTGTTTATCTCTCTTTTTCTCAGCTTCTTTATTTTCCATCATTTCATCTTCTATATTACTGATTCTCTCTTCTGCCTCATTTATTCTAGCAGTTAGCGCCCCCATTTTTTATTGTACCTCATTAATAGCCTTTTTGATTTCTACTTGGTTGGATTTTAGTTCTTTTACTTCTCCAGAAAGGGTTTCTCTAATAACTTCCATATTTTTTTCAAGCCCAGCTAGTATCTTTAAAGTAATGATTCTGCACTCTAGATCTGACATCGTACTAATGTCCGTATTGAGTAGGTCCCTGGCAGTCGGTACTACCTCTTGTTCTTTTTGTTGAGGTGATTTTTTCCATCTTGTCATTTTGTGCAGAGGAGAATAGATTAATGAGAGAACAAAATGCTAGCAGAGTAACAACGTCCGCAGAAAATATACTCTAAACAAATCAGAAAAGACCTGAAGCAGTGGGAAAAGAAAGGGAAAGAGAGAAAAAGGAGAAAGAAAATAAGAAAAAAAAAAGATAAAGATAACAAAAACAAACAAAACAAAACAACAACAACAACAAACAGAATGTGATCAAATATGATCAGGCTGGTACATAGATCAGTGCCACACACTGGATTTGGAGTGTATTTTGGTCTTTTAGGAGAAAGTGACTCCCAAAATTTTAAAGAAAGAAAAACTTATATATGTACAAAAATAAGGGTTGATATGATGAAGGGATGGAATATGATTGTAAAGATGGAAATTATAAAAAATTTTATAAAAGGAATTGATAAGTTGTTTGAAAAAAAAAGAAGAGGATTTAAAAAATAAAGAAAAAAAAAGGGAGAGGATGTGATCAGGCAGGGGAATAGAAAACACCATATACTAGAGATTTAGAGTATATTTTAATCTGTTAGATAAAACTATCTCAAAATTTTAAAGAGAGAGCAACTTATATATATAAGCCAAAATACGGGTAACTACTATGAAGGGATAGAATATGACTCTAAAAATGAAAAATACAAATGTTTTTTTTAAAAAAAGGGATTGATAATATGTTGGTTGAAAAAGGGAAAAAGAAAAATTCAAAAAGAAATAAAAGAAAAAAAGACAGTTAAAAAAAAATTAACTTTGAAAGACTAAAGAATCATGGTAAAAAAGCCATGAATTCTATGTGCAGTATTCCCCTAGCGCTGGAGTTCTGCCGGTCTTATTGATCGGTAAACTTGGTCTTGGCTGGCTGTTCTCCCTGATCTTCTGGGGAGGGGCCTGTTGCCATGGTTTCCAAATGTCTCTGCCGGAGGCGGAATTGCCCCGCCCTTGCCCCCTCCCTGCTAAGTAATCTGCTCCGGTTTGCTCTCTGGGGCTTTTGTTCCCTGCGAGCTTTCTGTACAGCTTTGGAGTCAGAGAGTGAAAATGGTGGCCTCCCAATCTCCGCCCCGGAGGAGCCGAGAACTCGGGGCCCCGCTTCTCAGTGAGCCCCCAGAGAAAAGCCGTCAGTCACTCCCGTCTCCCCGGTCTCCTGCTGCACTCCGTGCTCACCGGGCCTGTGACCTCAGGTTTCTATCTCTGGCACCCGACCCCGGGTGGAGTTTCCAATCCCAGCAGATCCCTGCAGTGCACTCCCGCGCGGCTCCTCCCAGGGGAGGAAGGTGAGTCTCCCCAGATCTGCCGCTTGTTGGGTCCCTGCTGGAGGAGCAGTGGCCCGACTGTGCCGCGGATCACGGTTTATGGCAACCCCGAGCTGAGAGCCCACGCCTGGGCTCCGCCTCTGCAGCCGGCTTCCCTGCTCCGTTACCTGGGAGCTCTGCCACATTCAGCCACCCCTGGTCTCTCTGTGACTCCGAGGGTCCTGAGACCACACTGTCCCGGAGGGTTCCACCCCCTGCTTAGCCACCAGAGTGACGTCCCTTGGCGGAGCAGACTTTTAAAAGTTCCGATTTTGTGCTCCGCGGCTCTATCACTTGCCAGAAGCGGCCAATGGAGGCCCCTCCCCTGCCGTCTATCCTCCCAAATATCGCCTCAGATTCACTTCTCCGCATGTCCTACCTTCCAGAAAGTGGTCGCTTTTCTGTTCAGAGAGTTGTTGCTATTCCTTTCTTCGATCTCCTGTTGGGTTTGTAGGTGTTCAGAATGGTTTGATTCCTATCCAGCTGATTTCCTGAGAGGAGAGGAAATCCAGGTCTCCTACTCCTCCACCATCTTGCTCTGCCTCAAATACTTATGTATTTTTAAAAAGCTAGTGAGGAGAGTGGTTTTTTTACATTTTTTGCACACCTCTTTTTTTTTTTTACTTGTATTTTTTAGTTTTATTTAAATTCATGTTAGCTAACATATAGTGTATTGTTAATGTGGGGGGTAGAATTTAGTGATTCATCATTTGCATATAACACCCAGTGCTCATGACATCAAGGGACCTCCTTAATGCCCATCCACCAATTACCCCGTCCCCCCACCCACTTCCCTTCCCCTCCAGCAACCCTCAGTTTGTTCTCTGTAGGTAAGGGTCTCTGATCGTTTGTCTCCCTCTCTGTTTTTAGACTATTTTATTTTTCCTTCCCTCCCCTAAGTTCATCAGTTCTGTATCTTAACTTCCTCATATGAGTGAAATCCGATGGTATTTGTCTTTCTCTGAATGACTTCATTCACTTAGCATAATACCCTCCAGTTCCATTCACAGTGTGGCAAGGGGCAAGATTTCCTTCCTGTTGATGGCTGAGGAATATCCATTGTGTATCTATACCAAGTCTTCTTGATCTATTCATCAGTCGATGGACATCAGGGCTCTTTCCATAGTTTGGCTCTTGTGGACATTGGTGCAGTAACATTGGGGTGCATGTGCCCGTTCTAATCACTACATTTCTGTCCTTTGGATACATACCTAGTAGTGCATTTGCTGGGTCATAGGGTAGTTCTAGTTTTAAGTTTCTGAGGAACCTTCATACTATTCCGAGTGGCGGCACCAGTCGACAGCGTAAGAGGGTTCCCCTTTCTCTGCATCCTCGCTAACATATGTTGTTTCCTGAGCTGTTCAGTTTAGCCATCTGACCGGTGTGAGGTGGTATCTCATTATGGTTTCGATTTGTAGTACTCTGATGAAGAGCGATATTGAGCATTGTTTTATGTGTCTGTTAGCCATTTATGTGTTCCTTGCGGATTTGTCTGTTCGTGTCTTCTGGCAATTTCTTGACTGGATTTTTTGGGATTTGGAGGTTGAGTTTGATGAGTTCTTCATAGATTTTGGAGACTAGACCTTTATCTGATAGGTGAGTTGCAAATGTCTTCTCCCATTGTGGAGGCTGCTTTTAGTTTTGTTGATTGTTTCTTTTGCTGTGCAAAAGCTTTTTTCCCCCGAGGATGCCCCAACATTTCATGTTTGTTTTTGTTTCCCTTGCATTTGGAGACGTGTCTAGGAAGAAGTTGTTGTGGCCAAGGTCAAAGAGTTGGTTGTTTGTATTCTCCTCTAGGATTTTGGTAGATTCCTTGCTCACATTTAGGTCTTTCATGCATTTTGAGTTTATTTTTGTGTAAGGTGTAAGAAAGTGGTCCGGGTTCATTCTTCTGCATGTGGCTGTCTTCTTTTCCCAACACCATCTGTTGAAGAGACTGTCTTTTTTTCCATTGGTTATTCCTTCCCCCTTTGTCAAAGATTAGTTGACCGTAGAGTTGAGGGTCAATTCCTGGGTCCTCTATTCTGCTCCATTGATCTAGGTGTCTGGTTTTGTGCGAGTTCCATACAGTCTTGTTGATGACAGCTTTGAAATGGAGCTTGAAGTCCGGAATTGTGATGCCTCCGGTGTTGGTTCTCTTTTTCAACACTCTGTTGGCCTTTGGGAGTCTTTTCTGGTTCTACACAAATTTTAGGATTGTTTGTTCCAGCTCCCTGAAAAATGTTGATGGTATTTTGATAGGGATTGCTTTGAATGTGTAGATTCTTTGGGTAGCATAGGTATCTTCACAATATTTGTTCTTCCACTCCATGAGCATGGAATATTTTTCCG
>NW_025411692.1:0-4197 GCF_002201575.2 Neomonachus schauinslandi | reverse complement strand
GGGAGGAACATCAGAATGACATCAGATGTATCCACAGAGACCTGGCAGACCAGAAAGGCCTGGTAAGACACATTCAGGGTACTAAACAAGAAAAACATGCAGCCAAGAATACTTTATCCAGCAACGCTGTCATTTAGAATGGATGGAGAGATGCAGAGCTTCCAAGACTGGCAGAAACTGAAAGAATATGTGACCACTAAGCCGGCCCTGCAAGAAATATTAAGGAGGGTTCTATAGAAGGAGAAAGACCCCAAGAGTGATATACAACAGAAATTTACAGGGACAATCTATAAAAACGTCTTCACAGGCAACATGACAATTAATTCATATCTTTCAATAATCACTCTCAACGTGAATGGCCTAAATGCTCCCATAAAACGGCACAGGGTTGCAGACTAGATAAAAAGACAGAACCCATCCATATGCTGTCTACAAGAGACTCATTTTGAACCTAAAGATACATCCAGACTGAAAGTGAAGGGATGGAGATCCATCTTCCATGCCAGCGGACCTCAAAAGAAAGCTGGGGCAGCAAATCTTATATCAGGCAAATTAGATTTTAAGCTAAAGAGTGTAGAGACACAGAAGGACACTATATCATTCTTAAAGGGTCTATCCATCAAGAAGATCTAACAATTGTAAATATCTATGCCCCCAACATGGGAGCAGCCATCTACATAAGCCAACTGTTAACCAAAATAAAGAGTCATATTGATAACAATACATTAATTGTAGGAGACCTCAATACTCCTCTCTCAGCAATAGACAGATCATCTAAGCAGAAAATCAACAAAGAAACAAGAGGTTTGAATGACACACTGGACCTGATGGACCTCATAGATATATACAGAACATTCCACCCTAAAACAACAGAATACTCATTCTTCTCAAGTGCACATGGAACTTTCTCCAAATAGACCACATTCTGGGTCACAAATCAGGTCTCAACTGATACCAAAAGATTGAGATTATTTCCTGAATATTCTCAGACCACAGTGCTTTAAAACTGGAACTCAATCACAAGAAAAAATCTGGAAGAAATGCAAACACTTGGAAGCTAAAGACCACTCTGCTCAAGAATGTTTGGGTCAACCAGGAAATCAAAGAAGAACTTAAACAATTCATGGAAATAAATGAGTAGGAAAACACATCAGTCCAAAACCTATGGGATACCACAAAGGTGGTCCTAAGGGGGAAATACACAGCCATCCAAGCCTCACTTAAAAAAATAGAAAAATCCCGAATTCATCAACTAACTCTACACCTTAAAGAACTAGAGAAAAAGCAACAAACGATACCTAAGCCATGCATTAGACGAGAAATATTTAAGATTAGAGCAGAGATCAATGAATTAGAAACCAGAAACAGTCAATCAGATCAATGAAACCAGAAGCTGGTTCTTTGAAAGAATTAATAAGATCAATAAACCACTGGCCAGACTTATCAAAAAGAAAAGAGAAAGGACCCAAATTAATAAAATTACAATGAAAGGGAGAGATCAGGACTAACACCAAGGAAATAGAAACAATTACTAGAAATTATTATCAACAACTATATGCCAACAAACTGAGCAATCTGGATGAAATGGATGCCTTCCTGGAAACTTATAAACTACCAAGACTGAAACAGGAAGAAATCGACAACCTGAATAGGCCAATAACCAGTAATGAGATTGAAGCAGTGATCAAAAACCTCCCAAAAAACCAGAGTCCAGGGCCTGATGGATTCCCTGGGGAATTCTACCAAACATTCAAAGAAGAAATAATACCTATTCTACTGAAGCTGTTTCAAAAAATAGAAACAGAAGGAAACCTTCCAGACTCATTCTATGAGGGCAGCATTACCTTAATCCCCACACCAGGCAAAGACCCCATCATAAAGGAGAATGTCAGACTGATATCCCTGATGAATATGGATTCCAAAATCCTCAACAAAATCCTAGCTAATAGGATCCAACAATACATTAAAAGGATCATCCACCAAGACCCAGTGGGATTTATCCCTGGGATGCAAGGGTGGTTCAACATTTGCAAATCAATCAGGGTAATAGAACACATTAATAAGAGGAGAGAGAAGAACTATATGGTCCTCTCAATTGATGCAGAAAAAGCATTTGACAAAATACAGCATCCTTTCCTGATTAAAACTCTTCAGGGGCGCCTGGGTGGTTCAGTCATTAAGCATCTGCCTTTGGCTCAGGTCATGATCCCAGGGTCCTGGGATTGAGCCCCACATCGGGCTCCCTGCTCCATGGGAAGCCTGCTTCTCCATCTCTCACTCCCCCTGCTTGTGTTCCCTCTCTCGCTGTGTCTCTCTCTGTCAAATAAATAAATAAAATCTTAAAAAAAAAAGCTCTTCAGAGTATAGGGATAGAGGGAACATTCCTCAAGTTCATAAAATCCATCTATGAAAAACCCACAGTGGATATCATCCTCAATGGGGAAGAGATGAGAGCCTTTCCCTTAAGATCAGGAACACGTCAAGGATGCCCACTCTCACCACTATTGTTAAACACAGTACTAGAAGTCCTAGCAACAGCAATCAGACAACAAAAAGAAATGAAAGGTATTCAAATTGGCAAACAAGAAGTCAAACTCTCTCTCTTCGCAGATGACATGATACTTGATGTGGAAAACCCAAAAGGCTCCACCCCCAAATTACTAGAACTCATCCAGCAATTCAGTAATGTGGCAGGATACAAAATCAATACACAGAAATCAGTTGCTTTCTTATACACTAACAACGCAACTGTAGAAAGAGAAATTAGAGAAACGATTCCATTTACAATAGCACCAAAAACCATAAGATACCTCGGAATAAACCTAACCGGAGAGGTAAAGGATCTGTACTCTAGGAACTACAGAACACTCATGAAAGAAATTGAAGAAGATACAAAAAGATGGAAAAATATTCCATGCTCATGGATCGGAAGAATAAACATTGTTAAAATGTCTATGCTACCCAGAGCAATCTAGGCCTTCAATGCCATCCTGATCAAAATTCCAATGACATTTTTCCAAGTGCTGGAACAAACAATCCTACCAACTACCTCATCCCCCCCCATCTCCCCTCCAGCAACCCTGTTTGTTTCCTATAGTTAAGAGCCTCTCATAGTTTATCTCGCTCTCTGATTTCCCATTGAGTTTTTCCCTCCCTTCCCCTATGATCCTCTGAGCTGTTTCTTATATTCCACATGAGTGAAACCATATGATAATTGTCTTTCTCTGATTGACTTATTTTGCTCAGGATAATACTTTCCAGTTCCATCCACGTCGATGTAAATGGCAAGTATTCATCCTTTCTGATGGTTGAGTAATATTCCATTGCATATATATACCACATCTTCTTTATCCATTCATCTCTTCATGAACATTTGGGCTCTTTCCATAGTTTGGCTATTGTGGACACTGCTGCTATGAACATTGGGGTGCATGTGCCCCTTTGGATCACTACATTTGTATCTTTGGGGTATACCTAGTAGTGTAATTGCTGGGTCATAGGGTAGCTCTGCTTTTAACTTCCTGAGAAACATCCATACTGTTTTCCAGAGTGGCTGTACCAGCGTGCATTCCCACCAACAGTGTAAGAGGGTTCCCCTTTCTCTGAATCCTCGCCAACATTTGTTGTTTCCTGTCTTGTTAATTTTAGCCATTCTAACTGGTGTGAGGTGGTATCTCATTGGGGTTTTGATTTGTATTTCCCTGATGCCAAGGGATGTGGAGCATTTTTTCATGTGTATGTTGGCCATTTGGATGTCTTCTTTGGAGAAATGTCTGTTCATGTCTTCTGCCCATTTCTTGGCTGGATTCTTTATTTTTTGGGATGTTGAGTTTGATAAGTTCTTTATAGATCTTGGATACTAGCCCTTTATCTGATATGTAATTTGCAAATATCTTTTCCTATACCATAGATTGCCTTTTAGTTTTGTTGACTGTCTCCTTTGCTGTGCAGAAGCTTTTTATCTTGATTAAACCCCAATAGTTCATTTTTGCTTTTGTTTCCCTTGCCTTTGGAGATGTGTCTAGCAAGAAGTTGCAATACCATTGAGAGTGATTATTGAAAGATATGAACTTATTGTCATCATGCTGCCTGTGAAGACCCTGTTTTTATAGATTGTCTCTGTAAATTTCTTTTCTATATCACTCTTGGAGTCTTTCTCCTTTTATAGAACCCCCATTAATATTTCTTGCAGGGCCG
>NW_025411691.1:0-4197 GCF_002201575.2 Neomonachus schauinslandi | reverse complement strand
CCAAAATTTAATATTTCTGTCCATTTTGTTGTGCTGCCCATGTATTAACTGTGTAAAGCAATAATAATGCCTTCTTTTTTTAAAATTGAAATTCAATTAGCCAACATATATTACATTATTAGTTTTTGGTGTAGTGTTCAATGACTCATTAGTTGCATATAACACCCAATGCATATCACAACACGTGCCCTCCTTAAAAATCCCATCACCCAATTACCCCATCCCCCCACCCACCTCCCTTTCCACAACCCTCAGTTTTTTTCCTGGAGTCAAGAGTCTCTCATGGTTTCTCTCCCTCTCTGATCTTCCCTCCCTTCCCCTATGATCCTCTGCATCGTTCCTTATATTCCACTGCCTTCTTAGGCTTACAATGAATACAATAAAATATAGTTCAGCAACGATATGTAGATTGTGGGAGTAGTAAATGAAGTTAAAGTATGCTAGTGTCCTCATATTTTCTGGGAAAAGATCAGAGGCTCTAATTTATATTTGTCTGTAGTAAGTCAAAGGCATACTTTTTACCTTTGATTGTAGTTACTAAAAGAATAGTAAAGTGAATGTATTACTTCTGTAGTGCATTGAATGGTGGCCCGCAAAATGATATGTCAACATCTTAACTCCTGGAGCCTGTGAATGTGATCATATTTAGATATAGAGTACACAGATGTAATTAAGTTAAGGATCTTGAGAGATCATCGTAGATTGCCCAGGTGCACACTAAATCCAATGATAGGTGTCCTTCTAACAAACAGAAGAAGATGGACACACAGAAGGGAAGACTATGGGACAACAGAGGCAGAGATTAGAGTGACAATGTCACAAGCCAAGGAATGAGAACAGACACCAGAACTGAAGAGGCAAAGAAGGATTCCCTCCTAGAATGGCTGGAGGGAGCATGGCCCTGCTGACTCCTTGACTTCATGCTCTTGGCCTCCAGAACTGTGTTCAAGCCACCGTGTTTGTAATAATTTATTATAGCAGCCATAGGAAATTGAGAAGTCTTTTATTTTAATTTGTTTCTCTTTCGTTCTTCAACCAGTTTCTTACTTTATCAGCTCTTTTTTTTTAATCTTTTTTTTCATTTTGGCACTTACATTTTATCCTTTCATTGTATTTAATTTTATTTTTGTATATATATAAGGTTTTCTTTCTTTACAATTTTGGGATGCAGTTTCTTCTAACAAACAGACCAAAATACACCCAGAATCTAGTATATGGTTCTGTTCTCTTCACCTATCTGATTGCATTCTCTCTCTTTTTTGTCTTTGTTTTGTTTTGTTTTGTTTTCTTAAAGTCATTTTTTTACTTTCATCTTCACACATTCTATCCTTTCAATGTATTTAATGTTATTTTTGTATATATATGTTATTCTTTCTTTATAATTTTGAGATGTAGTTTCTTCAAACAAACTGAACAAAATACGCTCAGGATATAATCTATAGCTCTGCTCTGTTCACCTGTTTATATTCCTTTCTTCTTTTTTTTCATTTTTTTCTTTTTTAATGTTCATTTCTACAGTTACACTCTATCCTTTCACTGTATTTAATTTTATTATTGTACACACATAAGTTTTTCTTACTTTACAATTTGGGGATCTAGTTTTCTAACAAACAGACCAAAATACACACAGGATCCAGTGTATTGCTCTATTCTGTTCACCTGTCTGGTTATATTCTCCTTTTGATCCTTTAGTTTCAATTTTTTTTTTTTTAGTTTAAGATCTCTTCTGATTTGTTTAGTGTATATTTCTCTGGGGTCATTGCTGTCATTTTGGTATTTTGTTCTTTCATTCATCTATTCTTCCTGGACATAATGGTCTAAGACAGAAAAACTCACCTCAAAAAGAGAGAACAAGAGGCAGTACTGACTTCCAAGGACCTAATCAGTATGGAGGTAAGTAAGATGCCAGAACTAGAGTTCAGAATAATGATTACAAAGATAATAGATGGGCTTGGAAAAAGCATAGAAGACACTACAGAATCTCTTTCTGGAGAAATAAAAGAACTAAAATCTGCTCATGTTGAAATCAAAAAGGCTATGAATGTGATGCAATTAAAAATGGAGGGAGATCCCTGGGACATTTGCAGACAGGACCAGGAGTCCCTGAAGCCAAGGGAAACTTCAGAGCAGGAGAACGGGCCTCGCCTGGGAAGGAGGCCTGAACACTCTGCCCTGATTGTCTTGTGCCCACGGACGGACTTGACCTGGCCCTGCCTAGAGCCCCTAGGTTTGCTGTAGGGCCAGGTGGGCCTGAGTGGCTGAGCTCCGGGCCGGGATCAGCCCTTCCCACCTCCCCCAGGGCTTGTGTGATTGAGACAACTTTCTACTTCATGGCAAAGTCAGGGGCAACTGTTTTCTGGAACCTGGCTGGCCTCCCCTCCCCCGGCCCAACTGCTCTGCCCTGATTGCCAGGCACCTTCGACCTCAGAGGTGGAACTCTCCACAGGGTTCTGAGTGGTCAGTTGCGGCCACAGGACTCTGGCACTTGGAGACAGAGCTGTGGAGCCCGACACAGCCATGGAGGGCCCCCTCTTGGCCGCCGGATCCACTTGCCAGCTGGTGTTGGAGCACCTGTGGGGGGTGCTGCAGCTGATTTCTGAAAGCTGGGGACACAGCCCGAGTCTCCCCATGTTGCCCTGCGCGGTGCTCCTATGGACTGTGCTGCTGGTTCTCCTAGTGAAGAGACGACTCACTCGAAGAAGCGCGAAGGCGCTGGGCCACAGGGGCTCTGCCCGCCACGAAGTGTGTGGAGCCCGCCGTGAGGAGAGTGGCCCAACCACACAAGCCGAGGCCACACTCAGGCCGCCCGCGGTGGTGGCCCGTCCTCCCTTGTTACAAGCCCTGTGCTTGTCGGCAATGAACACAGAGCTGAGCGGGCTGGTGGATAGGGACACTGTCAACTTTCTGAGGAAGGCACTGAAGGAACTGAGCCAGCCTCCCGACCTGCCCCAGGTCCCTGGGGAAAAACCCATCCTCAGAACATCGGAGAAGGATGGAGAACAGCTTCTGACGAAAAGAAGGAAGGGTCGGAGTGAAAACACTCCTTTTCCAGAAGGACCCGAACCGCTCAACCAAGAAGTTTCGAGATGGAGGCAGAAAGGGCAGGAGAAGGAGGGGGAAGAAAGGCTGGAGCCGTCGAAGGCATGCATGGTGCCGGTCCCGAAAGATCAAGCCAGCCAGTCCCCATCCAGTGCCGGACCCGGGCTGCAGGCCATCGCCCCGCCTGACCTCCCTGCAGAGCACGCCGGTGCCGGGACCCGGGGAGTCCAGCCAAAGAGGGGAGCAGGAAATGGCGATCAGCCCACCCATCGGGCAGCAGTGGATCTGAAGGGCGTCCCTGAGGATGCTGGCTGCCCTGGGTCCCCTCCAAGTCCCGAAGGGGAACAGCAACACAGAGCCAGACGACTGTGGGCAGAAAGGCAAGAGATCGCGGAACTGACACGACAAATCCACAGCCTGCAAACCCAGGAAGCCTCTTTGCAGAAGGAAACTTCACAGCTGGACAAGGAGATTCAGCCGCTGAAGCTGAGACTTCAGAACCCCCTGGATGAACAGGAAAAAGACATCCTGCAACTTCACCGAGAAGTGTTTCAAGCGGAAGCTCAGTGCTTGGAAATGAAGAAGAAACTGGCCAGCGCGTACAGAGAAATGAACTTCACGTGCCGGAGCCGCAACCTCTACAAGAAGATGGCCCAAGACCTGGGCAAGGAGCTGGAGAGAACCACCTCCTACTATCGCAAGCTGGTCCTCTTCCATCAGGACAGAGCCACAAAGAGCTGGGTGGGAGCTGCGCCCAGAGAGAGGGAGTTCCAGGAACTAAGGAAAGAGAATGATCGCTTGAGGCGGATGCTAGCCGGTGTGGAGTCCAGCTGCCGGCCTGTCCCGAGGGACCCTCTTGGTCCTGCTGCTGCGCCCACAGCCCACGCAGGCTGGGAAGTGTCAGGGGGGCCCCGGGGTGATCGGGCCCCCAGGGGGGATGGAAGGCCCACCGTGAGGGCCCCGGGACCCGGAGTCGCCTGCAAGGGTGACCGGGCTCAGGCCAGCTGGGCTCTGGGCAGCCAAAGCCCGGCTCAGCATCTGCGCGGAGCTCCGTGAAGAACGTCTGATGGCTCTCTCTCTAGTGAACCGGCTCCTCTTTCGGAACTGACGCCACAGTGACTCTCCGCAGGATCGCGGTGGAACCCCATCGTGGACTGT
>NW_025411690.1:0-4198 GCF_002201575.2 Neomonachus schauinslandi | reverse complement strand
TGCCATCCGGGGAAGGACAGGAGAACTGTCATTTATTAGCCACGTGGTCCTTCGGCCGAGCCTGAGCGCCTACAAAGCACCTGATGGAGCTGCAGCCTCAGATCTGTGCTCCAGGACCGGCGATGAGTCGCTTTCTCCATCCCGCGCCCCCAGCACCCCAGCGGCCTTCCCACAGGAGGACAACTGCCCGGTCAGGGCCTCCGGAGGAGCCCGCCTCCCTCCTCCCTCCGCAGAAGAGGGGGACCTGTTCTCCCCACAGCCTTCCAGTGGGACCCGGCCCGAGGCTCCGCCAGACAGGGGGGCACACGCTGGACCCGACGCACGACCCGCTGACAGACAGAGGCTGCCACTGCGCACGAGGCGTGTGACAGGTGACGTGAGTGGCAGTGCGACCCCAGGCCCACGCGCGGCCGCGGCGGCCAGTGTCCCGCCTCAGCGGAGTCCGCCGTGTGCGCGGGGACATCTGTGCCCGCGGCAGAGGCCGGGCTTGCGGTGGCACACGCAGCCTGACGCGCCACGGCGGCTCGGGCCCCGGGCCGCGCAGCTAAGCCTGTCCCTGCTGGTCCCCGGGCCACACGTCACATACGCAGAAGACGCCCGGCCGACGCGTGTGTGCGCGCACTACCTGTCGTCTCAGGTCGGGCGGCGCCGGACCGCAGCGTTTGCTCAGATGCCTCCCGCTCCCTGACGCTCCCCCCACGACACCCGCGATGAAACAAGGACGTGCATCTCCCACATCACACCGCACACGACAGCAAACGTCCTCCCTCCTCTTTGCGGGGGGGGGGGGGGAGACGTAAATGCGATTTTAATGCCCCGCCCACCCTGGCCTGCTCTCCCCCCGACCTCAGCGGCTCCCCATCCGGCTGAGCACCAGGCCCCAGACCCACAGGCTCCGAGGATTAGGCACAAGGTCAAGGAATCCCCTATTTAACAAGCCCCACGAGCAAGGCTGAGGCACAGCCACGGGGGAATCCTAATCTTCGCTCCCGCGGCTCAAAGTGTGCTGGGAAGACCAGCAGAACTTCAAGGTCTTTCCCAGACGCGAAACGCGCGTGTCCCGTCTGTGGCGCACGACCTTCGCCAGTCACGGAGTGACGAGTGTGGAGCACCTCCCCAGTCCACAGGCACTACCTTCACTCTGCGGCCGCTCAGGCCCGGACAGCCCTCCCGCTGCCCCTCCTCCCTCCGCAGCGCCCCGGACTCCCTCACCGCGCCGCCCCCCTCCCTCCCTCCCTGCTCTCACAGCACCTCCCCTGCACACCAAGGGCATTCCCGTTGCCAACAAACCGCCGTCCTCGACTCACAGGTGCTCCTCCCCAGCCGAACAGAAATCGAAGGAGACTCTTCTGCGTCCGTCCGTAGCTCCTTGACTTGGGGCTGGAGCCAGCACGGGATCAGGAGGGCAGAGCGCGGGCAAGCAGAGCTGGGGACGTAACAGCAACGAATTTAAAATGCGAGGTTCCGGCACGCCCCCCGTCTGCTAACCCAGAGTCTGTTCGTCCGAGAAGACTGGGGAAAAGATGGAAAGAACAACCGAGTCCCAGAAGGAGGGCAAGTCCTGACTCAGTGTGAAAATAACCCTTGGATACTACAGATTCCCAGCACGGGGGCTGCCCTGGGCCTTGTGGAGACACCGCGGGGCCAACCACCTCCTGCCGCTGTCAGACAGGAGACACCCGAAGCTCAATGAGACCAGACTCCCACACGAACATGAAAATAGGCCTAGTCCTCTACAGAAACAAAGGAACAACAAAGAAACACCCAAAGATGGGCGGGGGGCCCAACCCAGGCCTGAGCCGAGGCTGACCTGGCCACGCAACGTTGCTGCCCACGGCCAGTCCCGGAGGCAGGACAAGGTCTGGGTGATGTCCGAGGCTCTGTCATCCCAGGTCCTACTGGAGGGACAAGGACAAGAGAGCAGAGAGACTCCCCACCTGAGCAGTGACCATGTCACACCCCCGTTGAACTGAGCACCAACTGGGCATGAGGCTCCTCCACACGAGGCTCCTAGCAGCCTTTTCCTGTCCCCACCTAGAGCAGACCCAGCACACCAAACTTGCAGATTCTGGAAGGTTCTCAGTGCTTCCATTTATTTCGTCTCTCAAACTTTAGGAAGCCTCTCCTTTCACTAACTCATCCACTCCTCATGACAAGAAATGGAAAAACCCAATTTACCTCCAGAGTCCTATTTTCAACAAGGAAGTAAGAAGTTGTAGCTCAGTGTAACATAAAGTAAAGACAGAGAAGGAGATGGCCCACTCGCCCTCGGCTGGAACACAAAAGCAGATGAGGAAAGAGGACACAGGTCGGTCGGGGCGGGGAGAGTGGGGCAGTCGTGTGCGGAGAGGGGCAGTCTCCCCACATCCTCACGTTACATTAATAGGAACACGGACACATTCAGACGCCCTTTGCAGAAAGAGAAATCAGGGCTGTTGATGTCACAAGGTGGGAAAGTGAACACATCTTGCGTCGCTTGTCCCCCACAAGGCAGCTGGCTCACACTGTGAAAGAAAATAATCATGAACAAATTCAGGTCAGTCATATACATGTGGACTTTCTCAACAGCCCACCACATGCTCAAAGTAGCCTCCTCAAAGAATCCCCGCTACCCAGTCATGGCCCCTTCCCCCCTCCCCTCCTCCCGTCAGGCCCTCCAGGGTCTCACCTTTAGGAGCAGAGAGAGCCCTGGGGACTGTCACTGCCTGGGGCAGGACAGACAGATTGTGGTCAGACTCACAGGAGATGAAACCAAAGGAGGAGCTGTGGCGTGAGTGAGTTCCCCGAGGGGTCCCGTCTACACTGTCTCAGGGTCTCAGGGATCACCCCCTCCATACTTACATGCAGCCTCAGCTTAACTCCTTCCTCTTCCCCCTGGGAAAGAAAACATCCCATGGGATGCCATGGAGGAGGCAGGGCCCGAGATCCTAGATGATACGGATAGCCTGGACCACAGGGAAGTTTCCAGAACTGTCACCGCAGACCTAAGGCAGGATCAGGGACAGGAAGAAAAGAGATGGCAGGGTGACACCAACCGTCCTCCTGGAGTCTGTCCTCAGCACGGACCTTGCTCTCTGACCTGTGACTGCTGGGAATCGGTCTGTCACCACATTCACTGGGGTGATTAATCTGTCCTTCACTCTCACCTGTGCTTTACTACGGTGAATGGAGCCATGAGCCGCACGGTGCACGAGCACATGAGTGCGGTCGGCTCTGCCCACAAACAAGGCAGGACAGACTTCCACCTGGGCTTGAAACACTGCAGAAGGACAAGAAAACTCAGAGCAGCCCCCTTGCCTACCTGAGCTCTCCTTCCTCCACATGACAGCTCCAACCACCAGAGCACCAGTGACCACAACGACAACCAGACCAGCCACGATGCCCACGACAGGAATGGGGGGCCGAGGAGGGGACGCTGGGAAGAGATAAGGACAGGGCCTTGCCCCCCAGCTCTCAGCCCCGACCCTACTGAAGTTCTCCACAGGAGCTCCTCATGTCCCTGACAGGAGGCTCCGTGCCCAAGTTTCCCTCCTTACCCCTTCTCTCTGTGAGGGGCTCCGGCAGCCCCCCATGCTGCACATGGCACGTGTATCTCTGCTCCTGTCCAGGAGGCACCACCACAGCCGCCCACTTCTGGAAGCTCCCATCACCTGCAGGCCTGGTCTCCACATGCTCTGTGTCCTGGGTCAGGTCCTCCCCATCGTGGTGCCAGGTCAGGGTGATCTTCCCAGAGGAGAAGCCCAGGGCCCAGCACCTCAGGGTGACCTCATGGTCAGTGATGGGATGGCGGGAGACATGTGTCTTCAGGGGATCTGAAGAGAAGGGTCAGAACATTCAGGAACTTAGGGAGGAGTTAAGATGGCGGAGCAGTAGGAGACCCTAGGAGTTCAGCTGGTCCCTGGAATCAGCTAGATGGTTATCAAATAATTCTGAACACCCAATAAATCAACGGGAGATGTAACAAAAGAAAGCCTCCAAGGCTACAAGCAGAAAAGCGACCCCAGTCTGGGCGGTAGGAGGTGTGGAGACCTGAATCCGGGGTGAAATATCGGAGGCCACGGCGGAGCGGAGACAGCTTGCTTAAGGAGGCCACGGCAAAGTGTTAGAAGCAGCAGAGCGCAAAATCAGAACTTCCAGAAGTCGGCTCCAGCGAGGGACGTCCCTGGCTTAAAGGTGCTCCGGGGGCGGAGTGGGGGCG
>NW_025411689.1:0-4199 GCF_002201575.2 Neomonachus schauinslandi | reverse complement strand
AAAATCATGAATGAAAGAGGAGAGATCACAACCAACACCAAAGAAATACAAACAATTATAAGAACATATTATGAGCAACTCTATGCCAGCAAATTAAATAACCTGGAAGAAATGGATGCATTTCTAGAGATGTACCAACTACCAAAACTGAACCAGGATGAAATAGAAAACCTGAACAGACCTATAACCACTAAGGAAATTGAAGCAGTCATCAAAAATCTCCCAAAAAACAAAAGCCCAGGGCCAGATGGCTTCCCAGGGGAATTCTACCAAACATTTCAAGAAGAATTAATACCTATTCTTCTGAAACTGTTCCAAAAAATAGAAATGGAAGGAAAACTTCCACACTCATTTTATGAGGCCAGCATTACCTTGATCCCAAAACCAGACAAAGACCCCATCAAAAAGGAGAATTACAGACCAATATCCCTGATGAACATGGATGCAAAAATTCTCACCAAAATACTAGCCAATAGGATCCAACAGTACATTAAAAGGATTATTCACCATGACCAAGTGGGATTTATCCCTGGGCTGCAAGGTTGGTTCAACATCCGCAAATCAATCAATGTGATACAATACATTAACAAAAGAAAGAACAAGAATCATATGATCCTCTCAATAGATGCAGAAAAAGCATTTGACAAAGTACAGCATCCTTTCTTGATCAAAACTCTTCAGAGTATAGGCATAGAGGGTACATACCTCAATATCATAAAAGCCATCTATGAAAAACCTACAGCGAATATCATTCTCAATGGGGAAAAACTGAGAGCTTTCCCCCTAAGGTCAGGAACGCGGCAGGGATGTCCACTATCACCACTGCTATTCAACATAGTATTGGAAGTCCTAGCCACAGCAATCAGACAACAAAAAGAAATCAAAGGCATCCAAATTGGCAAGGAAGAAGTCAAACTCTCACTCTTTGCAGATGATATGATACTTTATGTGGAAAACCCAAAAGACTCCACCCCAAAACTGCTAGAACTCATACAGGAATTCAGTCAAGTGGCAGGATATAAAATCAATGCACAGAAGTCAGTGGCATTCCTATACACCAACAACAAGACAGAAGAAAGAGAAATTAAGGAGTCGATCCCATTTACAATTGCACCCAAAACCATAAGATACCTAGGAATAAATCTAACCAAAGAGACAAAGGATCTGTACTCAGAAAACTATAAAATACTCATGAAAGAAATTGAGGAAGACACAAAGAAATGGAAAAACATTCCATGCTCATGGATTGGAAGAACAAATATTGTGAAGATGTCAATGCTACCTAGAGCAATCTACACATTCAATGCAATCCCCATCAAAATACCATCCACTTTTTTCAAAGAAATGGAACAAATAATCCTAAAATTTGTATGGAACCAGAAAAGACCCCGCATAGCCAGAGGAATGTTGAAAAAGAAAAGCAAAGCCGGCGGCATCACAATTCCGGACTTCCAGCTCTATTACAAAGCTGTCATCATCAAGACAGCATGGTACTGGCACAAAAACAGACACATAGATCAATGGAACAGAATAGAGAGCCCAGAAATGGACCCTCAACTCTATGGTCAACTCATCTTTGACAAAGCAGGAAAGAATGTCCAATGGAACAAAGACAGTCTCTTCAACAAATGGTGTTGGGAAAATTGGATAGCCACATGCAGAAGAATGAAACTGGACCATTTCCTTACACCACACACAAAAATAGACTCCAAATGGTTGAAAGACCTCAATGTGAGACAGGAGTCCATCAAAATCCTAAAGGAGAACACAGGCAGCAACCTCTTTGACCTCAGCCGAAGCAACTTCTTCCTAGAAACATCGCCAAAGGCAAGGGAGGCAAGGGCAAAAATGAACTATTGGGACTTCATCAAGATAAAAAGCTTTTGCAAAGCAAAGGAAACAGTCAACAAAACCAAAAGACAACCAACAGAATGGGAGAAGATATTTGCAAATGACATATCAGATAAAGGGCTAGTATCCAAAATCTATAAAGAACTCATCAAACTCAACACCCAAAGAACAAAGAATCCAATCAAGAAATGGGCAGAAGACATGAAAAGACATTTTTCCAAAGAAGACATCCAAATGGCCAACAGACACATGAAAAAGTGCTCAGTATCGCTTGGCATCAGGGAAATCCAAATCAAAACCTCAATGAGATACCACCTCACACCTGTCAGAATGGCTAAAATTAACAAGTCAGGAAAGGACAGATGTTGGCGGGGATGCGGAGAAAGGGGAACCCTCCTACACTGTTGGTGGGAATGCAAGCTGGTGCAGCCACTCTGGAAAACTGTATGGAGGTTCCTCAAAAAGTTGAAAATAGAGCTACCATATGATCCAGCAATTGCACTACTGGGTATTTACCCCAAAGATACAAAAGTAGGGATCCGAAGGGGTACGTGCACCCCGATGTTTATAGCAGCAATGTCCACAATAGCCAAACTGTGGAAAGAGCCAAGATGTCCATCAACAGATGAATGGATAAAGAAGATCTGGTATATATATACAATGGAATATTATGCAGCCATCAAAAGGAACGAGATCTTGCCATTTGCAACGACGTGGATGGAACTGGAGGGTATTATGTTGAGTGAAATAAGTCAATCAGAGAAAGACAAGTATCATATGATCTCACTGATATGAGGAATTCTTAATCTCAGGAAACAAACTGAGGGTTGCTGGAGTGGGGGGTGGGGTGGGAAGGATGGGGTGACTGGGTGATAGACACTGGGGAGGGTATGTGCTCTGGTAAGCGCTGTGAATTTTGCAAGACTGTTGAATCTCAGATCTGTACCTCTGAAACAAATAACGCAATATATGTTAAGAAAAAAAAAAAAAAAGAAGAAGAAGAAGAAGGTAGCGGGAGGGGAAGAATGAAGCGGGGGAAATCGGAGGGGTAGACGAACCATGAGAGACGATGGACTCTGAAAAACAAACAGGGTTCTAGAGGGGAGGGGGGTGGGAGGATGGGTTAGCCTGGTGGTGGGTACTGAGGAGGGCACGTTCTGCATGGAGCACTGGGTGTTATGCACAAACAATGAATCATGGAACACTTCATCTAAAACTAATGATGTAATGTATGGGGATTAACATAAGAATAAAAAAAAAAAAATGGAGGCCCTAACTGCTAGGATAAATGAGGCGGAAGAGAGAATTAGTGATATAGAAGACCAAATGATGGAAAATAAAGCAGCTGAGAAAAAGAGAGATAAACAACTACTGGATCACGAGGGCAGAATTCGAGAGATAAGTGATACCATAAGATGAAACAATATTTGGGATCCCAGAAGAAGAAGAAAGAGAGAGAGGGGCAGAAGGTATACTGGAGCAAATTATAGCAGAGAACTTCCCTAATTTGGGGAAGAAAACAGGCATCAAAATCCAGAAGGCACAGAGAACCCTCCTCAAAATCAATAAAAATAGGTCAACACCCCGATGTCTAATAGTAAAACGTACAAGTCTCAGAGACAAAGAGAAAATCCTGAAAGCAGCTCGGAAAAAGAGATCTGTAAACTACAATGGTAGAAACATTAGATTGGCAACAGACCTATCCACAGAGACCTGGCAGGCCAGAAAGGACTGGCAGGATATATTCAGAGCACTAAATGAGAAAAATATGCAGCCAAGAATACTATGTCCAGCTAGGCTGTCATTGAAAATAGAAGGAGAGATAAAAAGCTTCTAGAACAAACAAAAACTAAAGGAATTTGCAAACACGAAACCAGCCCTACAAGAAATCTTGAAAGGGGTCCTCTAAGCAAAGAGAGAGCCTAAAGGAAACATAGACCAGAAAGGAACACAGACAATATACAGTAACAGTCACCCTACAGGCAATACAATGGCACTAAATTCATATCTTTCAATAGTTACCCTGAATGTAAATGGGCTAAATGCCCCAATCAAAAGACACACGGATCAGATTGGATAAAAAAACAAGACCCATCGATATGCTATCCGTAAGAGGCTCATTTTAGACCCAAAAACACTTCCAGATTGAAAGTGAGGGAGTGGAAAACCATTTACCATGCTAATGGACACCAAAAGAAAGCTGGGGTGGCAATCCTTATATCAGACAAATTAGATTTTAAACAAAAGACTATAATAAAAGATGAAGAAGGACACTATATCATACTTAAAGGGTCTATCCAGCAAGAAGATCTAACAATTGTAAATATCTATGCCCCTAACATGGGAGC
>NW_025411688.1:0-4199 GCF_002201575.2 Neomonachus schauinslandi | reverse complement strand
AAAAAAAAACAAGTAAGTGATGAATTCTATTGCTTGCAACTAAAAAGCCAGAATGATAACAGCTCTTAATACTTGCTCAATATCATTTGAGGGCTACCTCTTTAACTCCTCCCAACTTCTTAATATCTATTGATGGTGCATTTTTTATGGAAAGAGGAACAGAAATGGTAAATATTTAGGGAAATATAACTGCCTATTCTTTTCCTCTAATGCTCTTCAAAGTATGTCTGAATGATGAGAAGAAAAACTATAACACTGTCTTATGAAGTTTTTAATGTCTGTAGATGTTATACATCAGGCACCTAAACATAAAATGGAGAGGCTTCAGGAACCTATCTGTACAGGTTGACACCTGTGGCTCTAAGGGCATCTAGGTGGCTCATTGGCTAAGCATCAGTCTTGAGCTCAGGTCAGGATCTCGGGCCCTGGGATGGAGCCCCACGTGGTGCTCCATGTGTTGGGCTCCCTGTGGGAGCCTGCAACCCCCCCCCACCCCTCCCGCTCCCCCTGCTTGTGCTCACTATCTCTCTCAAACAAATAAATAAAACCTTACTAAAAATTTCTACATTCCGGGCGCCTGGGTGGCTCAGTTGGTTAAGCGACTGCCTTCAGCTCAGGTCATGATCCTGGAGTCCCGGGATCGAGTCCCACGTCGGGCTCCCTGCTCAGCAAGGAGTCTGCCTCTCTCTCTGACCCTACCCCCTCTCATGCTCTCTATCTCATTCTCTCTCTCAAATAAATAAATAAAATCTTTAAAAAAAAAAATTGGAATTAACCCTGTAAGGAAACAATGGTTTGGATTTGAATTCTAAGCTCTGCTACTTACTAGCTGTGTGATCTTGTGATCCTGAACCTTTATCAGCCTCAGTTTGTTCATCTGTAGAAGGGATAATACTTACATTAAAGGTTTGCTATAAAAACAGGATAAAGTACATCAACTACCTAGACTCATGGGCAACTGGTTCTGAGCAACTGTTAACTGGTTTTATTTTGTAAGGGGACAGCATACCTAGGACCCCAGCCCCAGATTAATAAGCCATTCTTCCCTGCTGCCCCACAGTAATGGGCACGTATGGCTGCAGCAACCTGATTTCACACGACAAGGCTGAATTCAGCCCCAGACCACCACCGTCTTGTTCTTTACCTCATCCACTTCTGATTCTAACTCATGTCAAAAGTGGGCACAAAGCTATGGTCCTTAGGAGGAAAGGCATAAGGAGGCCTCCTCCCCTACGCCTAATGCTCCCAAAGCCTTCGTCTGCAACTCCCTTAAAGCCCTGCCCAAATGACACTTTGATTGACTATTCCTCCTACAACAGGGCAAAATCCATGCATCAGCGCCAGACTACATGTCTTTTTTTTTCACAGTACCCACCACAGCATGTACAACACTATTGTTGCTGGGTGAACAACAAATGAATGAATGAAAGAAAGAATAAATAATTTTTAAAGATGAATGAACAAACTGTGAGGATGGGTACAGACACATTTTCAAAATGGGAGAGGACTGATTCTAATCATTCATGGTCCAGAAAAGGGAAAAGAAAAACAAAGGGGAGTTGTAGGAAGATGTTCCTCTTTCTTGGGGTAGGAAGGCATGTATGTGGGTAGGGGGAGGGAATAAAAAAGTTTTATGGTGAAATTCACAGGGTCTGGAAAGTGGAAGTGGTCAGTCAGGGGAAGAGAAACACGATACAGATTTGAAAGAGAAAAGGCTGACTCTAGACTACAACCACCTTTTTCCTACTTAGGACCTGAAATTTATGCAAACTAGCTGGCTGGAAAGATGGTCAACACACAAATTACTTTCATCTAAATAAAAATTTCCATGAGCTTCAGGCATGACCATTTCATGGGGAGTACTAAGGAAAACAGATTTTTTCCATAATGCTATTTTGATAGGATTTCTGATTTATTTTTGCAGGGAAAAATTATTGACAAGCATACCCCATAACTGATTATACATTCTCAAAAATATTTCCTGTCAGAAAAGTCTAAGAATCTATTGATGTTAACATTGTCATTTCTGATCAAAGAAGACAGATATTATGCAAGAGGTTTCATCAGATTATAGAAATGGCTATGGTATTTTGAAGATTAGTACACAGGCTAAGGCTGTGAAAGTTAAATTTCCTTCAACATGCACTAAGCAGAAATGAACAGTGGTTTAAGCGAAAAAAAAAGCACAACTTCTTTTAAGAAAAGCTAGAGCCAGTTTGAAATGCTGGGGATGGGGAAAAAATGTTAAGTAGGAAAATGTTACAGACATTTCACAAAAGCATCAGAGAGTTCTTGGGGCACAATTATACATGTAGAGTTACCAACACACATCCATATACCTGAGTTAATTAAATTCTCCCAATAACGCTGTGACATGGTTGTTATTTTCATTAAATAGATGAAGTAGCTGAGGTACACAGTCAAGGACCTTTTCCAAGATCTCAGAGATGGTGAGTAGCTAACATGGGGCCCAGAGGCAGGCACTCTCCTATCTCGAGTGCATTGCTATCATCAACCAGGAGAATAAATGTTGACAGAAATCAGAGGAGAAATAAAACCTACCAGGAAATGGACCTAATGGAATTTAAGCACTTGCCTAAAGAAGTTACATTTTCTTTTTCTTTCTTTTCTGATTTATTGAGTACCTCCTCTGTTCTACATACCCGTTGAGATATTTCTCGGGTAAGAAATCATTTAATCTCCTCAGTATACTCAGAGTTCAATTAGCAACTTGGATTTGGAGCCTATCTGGAGATGAAAAATGTAGAATGTATAATTGTACATGCGGTGCATTTTTCCATATGTACACATGACACACACACACACACACACACTGTGGTAAATTGCAAAAATACCCATAAATCTTCACTTCTTTCTGTTTTCACATCCTTCTCAATGAGACCTTGCAGCTCCTTCTATCTAGGGCTGGACCCGATTTGCTCACCCCTCAAATCTGGGTTCACCTTGTGGCTTGGACTACCTCGACCAAAAGAATACAACAGAAGTATGCCAATCCAAGGCCTTGCAGCCTTCTGCAGTTTCTTTCTAGGGGCCCTAGACTCTGTCATGTAAACAAACTCAATTATCCTACTGGCAGACGAGAGATCACATGGACCAGACATGGACCCAGCTAGGAAAAGGTAAGCAGTTCTGCAGCTGACCACAGATGAATGAGGCAATCAGCCTGGAATAGAAGAATCACCCAGGGCGCCTGGGTGGCTCAGTTGGTTAAGCGACTGCCTTCGGCTCAGGTCATGATCCTGGAGTCCCTGGATCGAGTCCCGCATCGGGCTCCCTGCTCAGCAGGGAGTCTGCTTCTCCCTCTGACCCTCCCCCCTCTCATGTGCTTGCTCTCTCTCATTCTCTCTCTCTCAAATAAATAAATAAAATCTTTAAAAAAAAAAAAAAAAAGAAGAAGAATCACCCAGCTAAGCCCAGCCTAAATCTGTGACCTACAGAATCACCAGCTAAAGAACTGTCATTGTTCTAAGCCCCTACAGTTTGTGATAGTTTGTCACACACACAAGTAAGAAAAAAGATACTAAGAAAAAATATACTAAACTGCTAACCTATATAAATCTAGGTAATGGAATTTTGTTTATTTGCTTCTTCATGTACTTCTCTGTACTTTCTATTATGTATTTAGTTAATTATTATTGAAAACACTAAATGTAATAAAATACAAGAGCCCTTGCTAGTTTCTAAATTCTTTTAATAACAGGTCTACTTAACTGATATGCTCAAAAAAAGCTGAAGCCAAATTATTTAGTAAAGAAAGACAATGTTCATCATTTATCTTTCAGTTAAATATATAAGATAAAAGAAGGACCTAAAATGTACACTTTGTAAAGTGGAAGGATACACAAATTTAGTTAAAAAAATTTCATCTGACTTAACTTATATTTATTATATTTAGGCCAAATGTGATATAACAAAAAGGCACCTTTATTTTGTTCTTAATAATCACTACTGATTCCTAAGACATGTTGTTTCAGTAAAATGAACATATTTTGTTCTCAGGTTTGGAGTTCTATTTTAAAAAACAAGAACAACAACAAAATAAAAACAAAAACATAAGCCACTCATAAGGGGCAGCACAAATAATAGGATCCAATTGCTTAAATGTAGAAGAGTTTTCTCCCCACTATGTCGCTTCCAGGTGTGGGCTTAGAAAGGAAACAGGCCCTTATTACACAGCT
>NW_025411687.1:0-4199 GCF_002201575.2 Neomonachus schauinslandi | reverse complement strand
CATTCCTGCTGGAAGTTTTTTTTTGTTTTTGTTTTTGTTTTTTTTTTATTCTTATGTTAATCCCCATACATTACATCATTAGTTTTAGATGAAGTGTTCCATGATTCATTGTTTGTGCATAACACCCAGTGCTCCATGCAGAATGTGCCCTCCTCAATACCACCACCAGGCTAACCCATCCTCCCAAACCCCCTCCCTTCTAGAACCCTCAGTTTGTTTTTCAGAGTCCATCGTCTCTCATGGTTCGTCTACCCCTCCGATTTCCCCCCCTTCATTCTTCCCCTCCTGCTACCTTCTTCTTCTTTTTTTTTTTTTCTTAACATATATTGCATTATTTGTTTCAGAGGTACAGATCTGAGATTCAACAGTCTTGCACAATTCACAGCGCTTACCAGAGCACATACCCTCCCCAGTGTCTATCACCAGTCAGCCCATCCCTCCCACCCTACCCCCCACTCCAGCAACCCTCAGTTTGTTTCCTGCATTAATTGAGGAACAATTAACATACGGTGTTATATTAGTTTCAGGGGTACAGTATAATGATTCAGCAATTCTGTACATTACTCCGTGCTCATTAATATAAGTGTGTTCTTAATCCCCGTTATCTATTTCACCCATCCTCCCCTTTTTTCTTAGGTCCTTTCCAAGTGAGAACATACAATAGGAAAAACATGCTCCAATTGTATCTTGCAGAGGGCAAGTAATTACAAGTGATCTTTTCTTCAATTTAAATTATACCAATAATACTTTCAGTAACTAATCAAAATATTCACTGAGTACAACTTAGGGAAACAGTATCTAAGTTTCTAGTAGGCAACTAATTTCCCTTCCTTCCTATATCAAGTAGGTACTTAGTCTGTAAACATCATGTGGGGATGGGGAGCTCAGAAGAGAGGCCAGACTTGAGGCAGTTAGTGGTCTTTTCCCTTGTAGGTGACAATTATATCAAGGAGAGTGGATCATCTCTTGCACCAAAAGTCCCTAGAAAAAAAGAAGACAAGAAATGATAAGGGCCAGGAAGGTGCCAGCAGTAATGCTGCGTTACAAATTATCTCCAGGGGGCGCCTGGAGTCGTTAAGCGTCTGCCTTCGGCTCAGGTCATGGTCCCAGGGTCCTGGGATCAAGCCCCGCATCGGGCTCCCTGCTCCGCGGGAAGCCTGCTTCTCCCTCTCCCACTCCCCCTGCTTGTGTTCCCTCTCTCACTGTGTCTCTCTCTGTCAAATAAATAAATAAAATCTTAAAAAAAACAAAAAACAAAAACAAATTATCCCCAGACTCGGTGGCATGCGGTATTTATTCTCATGCTCCTGGGTCTTCAGGTAGACTGGAGGTTGGCACATACAGGCTGTCCTGGGACCTGGGGTGAAGGGAAGGAAGCTCCACCAGAGACAAGCTCTTCTCAAGGCAGTTAGACAAGGCAAGCATGACGCTGCAAACATGTTGAACTTCCACTTGGGTTAAGTCCTTTAAACATCACAGTGACCAAATCGTGGCTGAGCTCAGAGTTTAGGGGGTATAGAAGCATACTCTCCCTCTAGTGAGAGTGGCTGCAAAACCACCGTTGTATCAGATAGAGAGGCATGGGGACAGGGGAAGCCCTGGGGAAGGAAAAGGAAGGTGAAGGACCATGAGCAGAATATTGAGAAACGAGTATATTTAACGGATGGGTGGACTGAAATAAGGCAGTGAAGGAAACTAAGATCTTACTAGCATAAGTCAGGGCGAAGTCACAACCAGAGCTCTGTTCTAGATTATGGCATCACAAAGTTTGGTCTACAGAGTGGTCTGTTAGTTTCAGAAAAAAAAAGAAATCAAGAAAACAATTTTATTACATATTTTTCACTGATTTGAAACATAAGGTAAATTATAATTTGTCCATAACATCCTATTGTGCTTTTAAATGTCATTGCTTCCTTAACAGGTGGTGTTCATCATCTTGGCCAGAGTAATTCTTTTCCTATCAGTTTTTTTTTTCTTTTTTAAAAAGCTTTGTTGAAATGTAACTTACATAATATAAAATTTGCTAATTTTAAATGCAAAGTTTGATTAGTTTTGACAAATGTGTATAGTCTTTTTTTTTTTTTTACATTTTTAAAAAGTTTTTATTTAAATTCCAGTTAGTTAGTGTAATATTGGTTTCAGGTATACAATTTTGTGATTCAACACTTCCATACAACACCTGGTGCTCATCACAACATGTGCCCTCCTTAATTCCCATCAGACAAATGTGTATAGTCTTGTAACCACCAGAACTACTATCAAGACACAGGACATTTTTATCACCCTGGATAGTGCCCTCGGACTCCTTTGCAGTCAATTTTCTCTCCACTTTCCAGGCTCTGACAACTACTGATTGATTCTCTATCACTACAACTTTGTCTTTTCTAGATCATATAAATGGAGTCATATAGTCTTTTGGGCCTGGCTTAATTAATAGCATAATTATTTTGTGATCTATCCACAGGCACATGTATCACTTTTTATTGCTGAGTCGTATTCCAATGCATGGATGTACCATTATATTGGTTTATTCATTTACCAGCTTATGGACATTAAGATCCTTTTTATCCTGAGGCAATTATTAGCTTCATTGTAACCTGGCTTTGAAGTGTTCGCTCTTAATCACCCTGGTGATGCCACCTCAGTGAAGTTTCTGTGAACATTCATGCACACATCTTTGTGCGGACATACATTTTGATTTCTCTTTGGTAAATATCTGAGAGTGTTATTGCTAGGCCATGTGGGTGTATGCTTACTTTGTAAAATAATTCCCACCTGTTTTCCAAAGTGTCTCTATTATTTTGCATTCCCACCAGCAACGAGAATTGCACTTACCAATACATAGTATCATCTGCCATTTTAACTTTAGTCTTAATAGCAAGTGTGTAGAGCTTTCTTGTGGTTTTTATTTGCATTTCCCTAATGACTAAGGAAGTTCTACATCATTTCATGTGTTTATTTGCCATCTTCTTTGGTGCAGTTTCTGTTTAAATACATTTCCCATCTTTAATTGGTTTCTTTCCTTGTTATTGAGTAGTAAGTGTTCTCCATATATTTAGATAAAAGTTTCTGTCAGATATATATTCTGCATATATTTTCTCCCAGTCCATGGCTTACCTTTTAATTTTCTTTTTTTTTTTTTAAGATTTATTTTATTTATTTATTTGAGAGAGAGAGCACATGAGAGGGAGGAGGGTCAGAGGGAGAAGGAGACTCCCTGCTCAGCAGGGAGCCCGATGCGGGATTCGATCCCGGGACTCCAGGATCATGACCTGAGCCGAAGGCAGTCGCTTAACTGACTGAGCCACCCAGGCGCCCACCTTTTAAATTTTCTTAACAGTAGCTTTCAAATACGAAAGTTTTTGGATAAAGTACGATTTACCCATTTTTTTATATTTTTAATGCATTTTACACCCCATTTAGGAATTTTATGCTCATCTCAGGGTCTCAAAGATTTTCTTATATGTTTTTATCTAAAAGTTTTATAGTTGTATCTCTTACATGTAGGCCCTTTGTCTATTTCAAGTTAATGTTTGTATATGTTGTGAGGTAAAGCTTGAGATTCATTTTTTTTTTTAATTATGGACATCCAATGCCAGTGCCATATATTGAAAAGACTGTCCTTTTTCCTTGGTATTTTTGTCAGAAAAGCAATTGACCTTTTATGGGTGAGTCCATTTTTGAACTCTGTTCTATTACATTGTTCTATATGTCTGTCCTTATGCCAATAACACTCTGTCTTGATCACTGTAGCTTTATACTAAGTCTCGGAATCAGGTAATGTAAGTCCTCAAACTTTTCTTTTTCTAATTAGTTTTGTTTATTCTAGATCCATCCCATTTATATGACTTAGACTTAGCTTGTCAGTTACTACAAAAAAAATTCCTACTGAGACTTTAACTAGAATTGCTTTGAATGTATAGATTAGAGAGAATTAAAATCTGAACAATATTAGTCTCCCAGCTGATGAACATGGTATATCTGTCCATTTATTTAGGTCTCCTTTTTTTTTTTTTTTTTAAGATTTTATTTATTTATTTGACAGAGAGAGACACAGTGAGAGAGGGAACACAAGCAGGGGGAGTGGGAGAGGGAGAAGCAGGCTTCCCGCAGAGCAGGGAGCCCGATGCGGGACTCGATCCCAGGACCCTGGGATCATGACCTGAGCCGAAGGCAGTCGCTTAACCAACTGAGCCACC
>NW_025411686.1:0-4200 GCF_002201575.2 Neomonachus schauinslandi | reverse complement strand
ATGAAGTCACTGTTGAAAAATTTGGTGTGGTGCATATAGAAATATATTCTCTTTAAAAAGGAAGGTTAATAGCATGCATGCAAGGTCCCTTCAAAAGAAGATTCACTGCATTAGGAACATCTTGGTTTATAGCACAAGGATCATCAAATCAAATGTTTATATAGAATATGGGACAAGCTGACATACGAAATCTCTTGGTAATATTCAGATCAATTTGAGGGTCCAACATTTGAACACTCAAGCTCAACGGAACCAAAACCAAAAACCTAATAGCTAGCAATTTTGTTGGTAATAAGATAGAGTGCCAGTGTAGCAGGTAACTTCCTTTTGCAACTCAGCAGATATTAAAAGCATTCTAAAATTTGCATAAGACATGACACCAAACCGAACACTTTAAATATACTTTGTTAAACAATCAGTACACTGTAGACCTAAACTCATTTTTTCAAATGGTCGCATATTACATTGTCTGATAGGGGTGGCAACTTACTTCCTTATTGACGGCTATTTAGACTATCTCCAACTTTTTGATATGAGAATGCTATAATAAATATCCTTAACATATCTGTCATATTTTATATATACAATAATGTACAATAAATGTCCTTAGAATGTGTTCGTGTGTATGTGTGTGTGTGTGTGTTTACACAAGTCATGTTTTCCTATAGGATCTAGTCCTGGCAATGAAACATTGGAATAAAGGGACAGCATATGGGGCGCCTGGGTGGCTCAGTCATTAAGCGTCTGCCTTCGGCTCAGGTTACGATCCCAGGGCCCTGGGATCGAGCCCCGCATTGGGTTCCCTGCTCCGCAGGAAGCCTGCTTCTCCCCCTCCCATTCCCCCTGCTTGTGTTCCTTCTCTCGCTGTGTCTCTCTCTGTCAAGTAAAGAAATAAAATCTTTTAAAAAAATTAAAAAATAAATTTAAAAAAGGGACAGCATATTTAAAATTTTTGAAACACACTGCTAAATCACCCTTCAGAAAGGATTTACCAATTTCATCTAACAACAGTGTATAGGAATGCCTTTTTCCTCACATTTGCTAACTTTGGTTATTATTTTTTTAATAAAATATTTATCACTATGACTGCAAAAAATGATATCTCGTTATTTGCATTTTTCTGATTCACACCCAGGATGGAGCAGTGTTACTAAAAATATAAAATTTGTTAATCATGAATGTTAGCTCCAACTAGAATTGGTTTTATAGGAAAATTATAATTACCTACTATTTAAATATGGCCATAGGCTTACCCATCAGAATCTTCCTTTTTCCCAACAGGAAAGAGGTGGTTTTCAGTTTTTCCACTCTCTCTTTGTTGAATTAGTCCAGCAGCAGCAGCAGCGACAGCATACACGTTTTCTAATACTGCCGTCTCATTACTTTGGTGTCTCTTCTTTTCTTCATTAATCTTTAATGGAAATTTGATACTAAGGATAATTGTTACTACATTATTCATTAAAAAGAACTTTTTTTCATTAATTATAAATTTCTTAAAGGTTTTATTTATTTATTTATCAGAGAGAGAGCACAAGCAGGGGGAGGGAGGTACAGACAGAGGGAGAAGCAGGCTCCCCGCTGAGCAGGGAGCCTGATGCGGAACCCGATCCCAGGACCCTGGGATCAGACCTGAGCCGAAGGCAGACTCTTAAGGACTGAGCCACCCAGTCATCCCAGAACTTTTTTTCATTAATTATATCATTTGACTCTTAGTTTGTCGTAATTTTAATCGATAAAAATATTTTGTGTTTAACTTTATCATTATAAATAATTGCAATTTTTATAAGTTCTGCTTCATTTCCGTTTGAATAAAAACAGCAGAATTGGGACGCATGGGTGGCTCAGTTGGTTAAGCGTCTGCCTTCGGCTCGGGTCTCATCCAGGGTCCTGGGATCGAGCCTCGCATCAGGCTCCTTGCTCAGCGGGAAGCCTGCTTCTCCCTCTGCCTGCCGCTCCTCCTGCTTGCGCACTCTCTCTCTCGCTCTGACAAATAAATAAAATCTTTAAAAAATAATTAATTAATTAAAACAGCAGAATTTTCCAAAATTTGAAAAAGGGCTTTCTTAATTTTGTATTCATATCCACGCTTTACTACGTAACATTCCCACCCCACCCCATCTGACCAGCAGATACAAAGAAATAAAAAGACAAAGACACAAAATTTGTCCTCGTCTGTCGTGACCACCTGGATTTTGCAAAAACAGCCAGATTTAAAGGATGTGACATTGTGGAGCTCCAGGAGCAAAGAGTTTTCCTCTTTCTGCACTGAGCTATTTTTTCGCCAACTGCCTTTTACAATTCTTTTTTCATTTGGATCCTAGGGTTATCAAAAAAGTGGCAGTGTTCATTAAAATATAGGAACCAAAGTTCACCACAACACAAAAAGAACAGAGTGAAACTGATGTTAGTGTAGAATTTTGGGAAATGAGTAATGCTCCCCAAATTCCACATTCATGGTTATCATAAACTTTTATAGCTAGAGGGTATAAAAGTAATTATCAACTTTAATCCCATTTTCCACTGATCAATGGGAGTAGAACCAAAAAAGGTTAAATGATTTGTCCAAAGTTCCTAAAGTGGCATTACCTAGCATCTTATGGCCCCAAAAGAGATGATACAATTCTTTAATGCTGAATCAGGTAAGTTATCAAACAAATTCATTAAATTAATCAGATACATTAAAAGTATGACACTGGCACAGTAATTTAATATCTTAATTGGGGACAAGGTGCTTAGCTACTTTTTCTTTTGAAGGAGGATATCTCTAGATTTTTGTCTATTTTTAAAACTCAATTCACCTCAAAAGTCAGTTTTCTCCCTTCGAGTTAAATACTGAGGGTTTCTGAAGGTTTATGCTACCTACATTATAAAAATCATACATGTCAAAATGTACCATATTTTATTAAAAATAATATGAACGTTTGACTCAACAGAAACATGTGAGAATGGTGACAAAAAAAAAAAAAGTGGAGGGGGGCGCCTGGGTGGCTCAGTCAGTTGGGCCTCTGACTCTTGATTTTGACTCAGCTCATGATCTCAGGGTTGTGGGATTGAGCCCCGCATCAGGCTCCATGCTCAGTGGGGAGTCTACTTCTCTCCGTCTCTCTCTCTCCCTCTCTCTCTCTCTCTCCCTTTGCCCCTCCCCTTGCTCATGCTCTCTAAATAAATAAATCTTAAAAAAAGAGTCTGTTTAAAAAACATGTGGAGGAAAAAAGTGATAATACAAATATTTGTTATTAAAAATATCTCAAAGTGGTCCTGTTGGAATTCTAAGTTCCAAGAGTGAGTACAAAGCAGAAAAGATTGCACATACTGAAACAATAAATAGGTTTAACTGAAATACTTGTTTATATCCTTTCTCTTAGTCATTGCTTCTTTCCCATTTTATTGTTTATGGAAATGCAATTTATATTTAAGCCAATAGATAAAAATAAAAACCCTAGAGATGGGGCACCTGGATGGCTCAGCGTTAAGCGTCTGCCTTCAGCTCAGGTCATGATCCCAGGGGCCTGGGATGGAGCCCCATGTCAGGCTCCCTGCTCAGCAGAGAGTCTGCTTCTCCCTTTCTCTCTCCCTCTGCCTCTCCCCCGGCTCATGCTCGTGCACACACATGTGCTCTCTCTCAAATAAATAATGTTAAAAAAAAAAAACAACACTAGAGATTATTATATATCTTTTTTAAAGATTTATTTATTTTAGAGAGAGAGCATGAGCAGGAAGGGCAGAGGGAGAAGGAGAGAGAAACTAAAGCACACTCCACGCTGAGCACAGAGCCCAACGCGGGGCTCACTCTCATGAACCTGAGATCACAACCCAAGCCAAAACCAAGAGTCAGATGCTCAACTGTGCCACCAAGATGTGCCAAGATAATTGCCTTTTTATAAGTTTTTTTTTAAGACTTTATTTATTTATTTGACAGAGAAAGACACAGCGAGAGAGGGAACACAAGCAGGGGGAGTGGGAGAGGGAGAAGCAGGCTTCCCGCTGAGCAGGGAGCCCGATGCAGGGCTCGATCTTAGGACCCCGGGATCATAACCGGAGCCGAAGGCAGATGCTTAGCGACTGAGCCACCCCAGGTGCCCCAATAATTGCATTTTTTAAGGAATTTTCTTTACAGTTACTCTGGTTCATGAGGTCACATGGTGCATAGCTAAATTAGTTTCCCAGGTCATATGCCACTTGGGAGACTTACAGAGAAAC
>NW_025411685.1:0-4202 GCF_002201575.2 Neomonachus schauinslandi | reverse complement strand
GAAGATGACAGGAAGAAATGGAAAGATTTTCATGCTCATGGGTTGGAGGAACAGAATGTGAAAATGTCTATAGTACCCAAAGCAATCCACACATTTAATGCAATCCCTATCAAAATACCAACAGCACTTTTCACAGAGCTAGAACAAGCAATCCTAAAATTTGTATGGAACCAGAAAACATCCCTAATAGCCAAAGCAATACTGAAAAAAAAAAAAAAGTAAAGGGGAGGCAGCACGATTCCAATCTTCAAACTATATCAAAAGGTTTAGTAATCAAAATAGTATGGTACTGTCATAAAAACAGACACAGAAGGGAGGGTTGGGGGAAGACAGAGGAGGAGTAGGAGACCTGGATTTTGTCTGGTCCCAGAAATCCAGCTGGATATGGATCAAACCATTCTGAACACCTACAAACCTAACACGAGATCGAAGAAAAGAATAGCAACAAGTCTCTGAACAGAAAAGCAACCACTTTCTGGAAGGTAGGATGTGTGGAGAAGTGAATATGAGGCAATATTTGGGAGGATAGATGGCGGGGGTGGGGGCCTCCATTGGCCCCTTCTGGCAAGTGATGGAGCCTTGGAGCACAAAATCGGAAGTTTTAAAAGTCTGCTCCACTGAGGGACATAGCTCCAGTGGCTAAGCAGGGGATGGAACTCTCACTGGGACAGTATGGTTTCAGGACCCTCAGGGTCACAGAAAGACCGGGGGTGCCTGAGTGCAGCAGAGCTCCCAGGTATCGAGCGGGAGAGCCAGCTGCAGAGTTGGGGTGGAGGATTGGGCTCTCAGCTCGGGGTTGCCACGAACCATGATCCGCACCACAGTCGGGCCATTGATTCTCCAGCAGGTACCCAACAAGCGGCAGATCCGGGGAGACTCCCCTTCCTCCCCTGGGAGGAGCGGCATGGGAGCCCACCACAGGGATCTGCTGGGTTTGGAGCCTCCACATGGGGCCGGGTGCCAGAGAAATACTCGGTCACAGGCTGGGTGAGCACATGTGCACCCGGACCGGGGAGAAGGGAGTGATTGAACGCTTTTCTCTGGGGGCTCACGGAGGATTGGGGCCTGGAGTTCTCAGCTTCTATGGAGCAGAGATTGGGAGGCCACCATTTTCACTCTCGTCCTCCCAGGCTCTATGGGAAGCTTGCAGGAAACAAATGCTACCAGAGAGCAAACTCCAGCAGAATACTTATCCCAGACTTGCAAGGACGGGGCACTTCCACCCCCAGCAAAGACATTTGGGAACCATGGCAACAGGCCCCTCCCCCAGAAGATCAGCGAGAACAGCCAGCCAAGACCAAGTTTACCGATCAATGAGAACGGAAGAACTCCAGCGCTAGGGGAATACTGCAGATAGAATTCATGACTTTTTTACTATGATTCTTTAGCCTTTCAAAGTTAATTTTTTTAACTGTCTTTTTTTTTTGAATATTTCTTTTTCCCTTTTTCAAATAACATCCTTTCATTCCCTTTTTTAAAACAAATATATTTTATTTTTCATTTTTAGAGTCATATTCTATCCCTTCATAGTAGTTACCCTTATTTTTGGTATATATATAAGTTGTTCTCGCTTTAAAATTTTGAGATACAGTTTCTTCTAACAGACCAAAATATACCCTAAATCTCTAGTGTATGGCTTTGTTCTAGTCCCCTGCCTGATCACATTCTCTCCCACCCTTTTTTTTAAATCCTCTTGTTTCTTTTTTTCAAACGACTTCTTATCTTATCAATTCCTCTTATAAAATCTTTTATAACTTTCATCTTTACACTCATCCCCCATCCCTTCATAGTATTAATCCTTATTTTTTTACATATATAAGTTTTTCTTTCATTAAAATTTTGGGAGGCACTTTCTTCTAACAGAGCAAAACACTCCCAAAATGTAATGTGTGGCACTGATCTATGCACCATCCTGAACATATTTAATCATATTCTGTTTTTGTTTTGTTTTGTTTTTGTTTGTTTTTCCTTTTTCTTTTTCTTTATTTTTTTCCTTTCCCTTTCTTTTCCCCCGTTTTCAGGTCTTTTCTAATCTGTTCAGTGTATATTTTCTGGAGACATTGTTACCCCATTAGCATTTTGTTCTCTCATTCATCTATTCTCCTCTGGACAAAATGACAAGATGGAAAAAATCACCTCAACAAAAAGAACAAGAGACAGTGCCGACTGCCAGGGACCTAATCAATACGGACATTAGTATGACGTCAGAACTAGAGTTCAGAGTGATGATTTTCAAGATACTAGCTGTGCTTGAAAAAACCATGGAAGATATTAGAGAAACCCATTCTGGAGAAATAAAAGAACTAAAATCTAACCAAGTCGAAATCAAAAAGGCTGTTAATGAGGTGCAATCAAAAATGGAGGCTCTAACTGCTAGGATAAATGAGGCTGAAGAGAGAATTAGTGATATAGAATAACAAATAATAGAAAATAAAGAAGCCGAGAAAAAGATAAACAACAATTGGATCACGAGGGCAGAATTCGAGAGATAAGTGATACCATAAGATGAAACAACATTAGAATAATTGGGATCACAGAGGAAGAAGAAAGAGAGAGAGGGGCAAATTATAGCAGAGAACTTCCCTAATTTGGGGAAGGAAAAAGGCATCAAAATCCAGGAGGCCCAGAGAACCCCACTCAAAATCAATAAAAATAGGTCAACACCCTGACATCTAATAGTAAAACTTAGAAGTCTCAGAGACAAAAGAAAATCCTGAAAGCAACTGGGGAGAAGAGATCTGTAACCTACAATGGTTGAAACATTAGATTGGCAAGAGACCTATCCATAGAGACCTGGCAGGCCAGAAAGGACAGGCATGATATATTCAGAGCCCTAAATGAGAAAAGTATGCAGCCAAGAATACTATATCCACCTAAGCTGCCATTGTAAATAGAAGAGAGGTAAAACACTTCCAGGACAAACAAAAACTAAAGGAATTAGCAAACACAAAACCAGCCCTACAAAAAATATTGAAAGGGGTCCTCTAAGCAAAGAGAGAGCCTAAAAGCAACATAGACCTGAAAGGAACACAGACAATTACAGTAACAGTCACCTTACAGGCAATACAATGGCACTAAATTCATATCTTTCAATAGTTACCCTGAATGTAAATGGGCTAAATGCCCTAATCAAAGGACACAGCTATCAGATTGGATTAAAAAAAAAAACAAAAAACAAAAAACAAGGCCCGTCAATATGCTGTCTACAGGAGGCTCATTTTAGACGCAAACACCACCAGAGAGAATGTGATGGGTGGAGAACCACTTGTCATGCTAGTGGACATGAGAAGAAAGGTGGAGTAGCCATCCTTATATCAGACATACTAGATAGTGAACCAGAGTATAATAATGATAAAGAAGGACAGTATATCATAATAAAGGGGTCTAGGCCACACAAAGATCTAACAATTTTAAATATTGATACCCCTAACTTGGGAACACCCAAATATATAAACCAATTAATAACAAAATTAAAGAAAAACTTTGAAAATAATACAATATTTGGAGTGGACTTTAACACCCCAATCACAGCAATGCACAGATCATCTAAGCAGATCACCAAGGAAACAGGGCTTTGCATGTCATACTGGACCAGATGGCCTTAACAGAAATGTTGAGAGCACTTCATCCTAAAACAATTAGTAGTAGTAGTAGTAGTAGTATTTCAGCTGCTGAGCTAGGTCAGACAGCTTTTGGTCTGAGGGCATGTGTTTCAAGGCCTAGCACTGTGTCCAATGATGTGGCGAGTCCATCTCCCAGTACTTACTTGTTTCATAAAACTCCCTCTCTGCCAGGAGTCTGGAGTCATTGTACACATTTTGCACATTGGGTCAGATGGATATTCAATCATTCATGGTCCCTGTGCTGAGCTGGGTTGGAGGGCTCCAAAGTAGCAGTGTGCTCAGTGCACCGTCAGGATGTGGACTCAGCTTTCCTGTGCTGAGCCGAGTTCTGAACCCAGAGGTGTGGGGCCCAGGTGGCGGAGAATCCTTGGTGCTCTGATTTCCAGTGTCCTGCTCCCATATGAGAAATGGGAATGTGCCCCTGAGTAGCCAGGCCATACTCACAGTGTGAAACTGGTCTAGGAGTTGCCAGGTGCATGGCAGGAGGTGTGGGCAGGGGCTTGGAATGGGCAGGGACAGAGAAGTGGGCAGAGAATTTGAGGAATAGCAGGAAGAGCTGTGGCTAAGGGCCATTTCTCT
>NW_025411684.1:0-4205 GCF_002201575.2 Neomonachus schauinslandi | reverse complement strand
TACCCAGTGTTCATTACATCAAGTGCCCTCCTTAATGCCCATCACCCGGTCTACACCATCCCCTCACCCACCTCCCCTCCTGTTTTTAATGTGCAACAAAACAACACACATGATTAGATATACTCTTGAATTGTAAATCTACCTTCACAGTTGAATTAAATTGTTGACAGGAAATACCAAAGAATATGTTTTTATCTTTTAATCTTTGTGCTTACTCTTTTTAAAATTGGAGACATTGTTTTATGTATCATAAATTCCATGTTATAGTACAATTTTTAAAAAATGTTATATTAAAACATAAGAAACTGTTTCAAAATTAATAATCAAAGAACCTGTTACCTTAGAATGATTCGAATTACCATAGTTATGTGTGTGTTCTAGGTTTTAAGAAATTCATAAATGGTGGATTGAATGCATTGTCCAATCCAAACGTATTGTAAATATTGTGTCACTGAAACTATTCCTAGACATTAAAATAATGTATAATTAAATGACATGTTAGTTTTCAAATAAATATTCATTTCACTTGAAAATGTTTGGGTGGGAAATATCTACTTATAGCTAATAAATATAATAGTAAGAAAATTATTAAGGCTAATCTTTGTAGAGATATTGTATTGTGTCGTGCTATGGTATTATCTCTTAATCCTTAAAGAGAAGGATTCTATATTCCATTCCATTTTGCACATAATAAGGCTGAGATTAAAACAGATATAAATTTAAATTATCTAAATTTACCCAACTACTAATCGGTAGAATGGGTATTCAAGCACAAGAAGTCTAGTCCTTAAATCTGTACTTCTATACTCATAAAGTTAGAGAAAACCATTGTATTGAGTGAAGGATCAGGGAGAGCAATAGTGCTATCAGTTCTCTAATTTTCAAAATGTGCATTATTAAATAAGTCACATAACTTTCTGAACTTTAATTTCCTGCTGGGGAAGTGTTTGTTGTAAAGACATTTAACATGACTTTTCATTTGGAAACATAAGATAGAATGAATGAAATGTCTGACGTTATCACAATTTTTATTTAAAATGCTGTTAGCTTAAGTCATTTCTTCTTCAATCATAAATCGACATAGGGCCTTCAAAATCTTAATTAAAGTAACTTATCATCAGAAAAAAATATATTTAAAGGTAGTTTTAAGCATGGGCATTAGCTGATAGTTTCAAATACAAGAATAGAGCACAAAGTGAACCACAATGCTTTATATTGGCCCATGGATGGCAGCAACAATCCCCTTTGCTCTGAATCCCTGCAACCTTTACTGATGCCTCTTTTTGCCCCTTCACATAACATATATATCGGCCATCACGTCATTCAGCAAACTCCGAGACTGTCCCCTTCTTTTTTTCTACTTTGCATTTTAATCTCCACACATCTCTTGAAATAAGCAGTCAGCACGACGGGACTTGACCTGGGAGAGATTCGCTTTGGTGGAGTTTGGGACACCTGGATGACTCAGTGGTGTCCCTCCGCCATATGTTCTCCTTCAAAGTCCACCCAAGAATCCCATGGGAATAACCCATCCCCCTGGTTGAAGACCCTCAGCTGAATTCTTCAAATTCAGGACTTACTGTTGTTTACCCACATATTTTGAAACTGACCTCATTCAATGGAGGAAGAGACAAGGGGCAGATAGGGGGAATGGGGACTGACGTGTGAGTTTCAAAATAAGACCTGCTCTGACCTTACTTCAGTGGAATTTGTTGGAAGCAAAGCTGAAATGAAGTCAGAGGATGGAGTTCAGTTTGGGCTTTGCCACCAATGTGTTGGGCGTCCATGAACTGGTTATTGATCAGAACCTGCCATGAAAAGGTTGGATCGCTTCATCCTGAGATAACTTAATAGCTGATAAAACTTAGTGTACATCAGTTTTTAACGTGTGTGTGCCAATTGGCACTTCTAATTATATGTATAATCATTTATTTCATAAACATCTGTGAATATCAAACCCTGTGGATACAGCTAAGCTAATTTTGGGGGAAAAAGTGTCAAAAACAGAAAACCAGAGTCCCTACTCTTGATAACTATGTTTTGAATTTTCAGTCCCAGCTATTTATTCCCAGCTCTGCATCTGCCACCTAGTGACAACACTTAATGGCTTCTTTCTTCCAGGAAATGTGAATGTACGGAGATTAGCAGTTCACTTAGTTTTAGCCTAAGTACATACAAGGAAGCAGTCTACAAAAGAAATTAAATATCATGTTCTTATAAAAAATTAAAAAAAAAACAACACAAAGTGAACCACAACAGAACAAACGAAGCCAGTGCTAGAAAACTGTCTAGCAAACTATGAATTACCTGAATCTAGAAACAAGGAGACTGACTTAAGAGTGATGATAACATGTCCAAATCTTCCTATTGCATACCAAGTAAGTTAGAAGACTAGTGTTTTATCTCCTTATTCTTGTTATTGAAGCCCTTTGTAATTCATATCTCTTCTCCAAAATGTCCTAACTCTGGGGTGGCTGAATTGAAGAATGTTTATATCACTTTCCTGTCATTCAGCAAATCCATAAAGGCGCAGATCTGTCTATTCACACCAAGAAATAAAGAGGAGAACTCTAGAATGCATATTGTAGGGTTCATATATTTGATGACATAGATGAAAGATTGTTTAAAAACAATACCAATCTTACCATGGTCACAGTTTCAAACAATTTATGTATCAAAAGCAGCAGTTTTATCTGAATAATATACAGATGACTTATTGTGAGAAAATCAATCACTGCAATCCAGCCCATTAACAAGAAATGTATAATAACTTATAAGCATCCCAAATATATGTAATATAAAATGTAAACATCAACGCAAAAATGACATAACAGATTTTTTTATCTGTGTAGTTTAAATAGGCTGAGGAATATATTTGCAAAGTATATAAACAAAAATTGAGGAAATTGTACATAAATAACAAAATGCAAAGAAATTACTTAAATCTTTAAGAAAAAGACAATCTAATAAAATATGAATATAAGATTTTTAAAATTTAAAATCAATTAGCCAACATCTTCAGATGTAGAGATCAGTAATTCATCAGTTGCATATAACAGCCAGTGCTCATCATATCATGTGCCCTCCTTAATGCCCATCACCCAATTACCCCATCCCCCAACCCACGTCTCCTCCAGCAACTGTCAGTTTCTCTCCCATAGTTAGTCTCTCATTGTTTGTCGTCCTCTCTGATTTCTTCCCATTCTCTTATTCCATCCCTTCCCCTATGATCCTCTGCACTCTTTCTTATATTCCACAAATGAATGAAACCATATGATCATTGTCTTTGTCTGATTAAAATATTTCATTTAGCACAACACATTCCAGTAAATGGTAAGTACACATCTTTTCCAATGGCTGAGTAATATTTATTGTTTAGATATACCACATCTTCTTTATCCATTCATCCGTCAATGGACATCTCGACTATCTCCATAGTTTGACTCTTGTGGACACTGTTACTATAAACATTGGGGTGCAGGTGCCCCTTTGGATCACTACATTTGCGTGTTTGGGGTAAATACATAGTAGCACAATTGCTGGGTTGTAGGGAAGCTCTCTTTTTAACTTCTTGAGGAATGTCTATACTGTTTTCCAGAGTGGCTGCACCAGCTTGCATTTTCACCAACAATGTAAGAGTTTTCCCTTTTCTTTACATCCTCGTCAACACTTGTTATTTCCTGACTTGTTAATTTTAGCCCTTCTGACTGGTCTAAGGTGGTATTTCACTGTGGTTTTCATTTCTAGTTCCCTGATGACAAGTGATGTGGAACATTTTTTCATGTGTCTGTTGGCCATTTGTATGTCTCCTTTGCAGAAATGTCTGCTCATATCTTCTGCCCATTACTTGACTGGACTCCTTGTTTTCTGGGTGTTGCGAGTGGTAAGTTCCTAATACAACTTGTATACGAGACCCTTATCTGACATATCATTTGCAAATGTCTTCTACCATTCTGTGGGTTGCCTTTTAGTTTTGTGGACTCTTACCTTTGTTGTGCAAAAGATTTTTATCTTGAAGAAGTCCCAATAGTTCATTTTTGCTTTCCTTTCTCCTGCCTTTGGAGACATGTCTTGAAAGAAGTTGCTGCAGCCGAGGTCAAAGAGGTTGCTGCGTGTGTTCTCCTCTCGGATTTTGATGGATTCCTGTCTCACATTTAGCTCTTTCATCCATTTTTAATTTATGTTTATGTATGGTATAAGAAAAT
>NW_025411683.1:0-4207 GCF_002201575.2 Neomonachus schauinslandi | reverse complement strand
CTGGGATAAATAATATCCTAATTGCTATTTCCTTATTTTTTCCTAAATGAATAGTGGAATACTTTACTCCTTGTTTCCTTTAGTATAAGGTGCTTAATTTTATCACACAGTATAATTGTTAAATTTTTTAGTGAAATGTTAGAGAAATAATTGAAAGTTAGAAGATAACATGGGATAATTATTAACTGCTTGACCTGACATACAAGCCATATAAGGAACCTATTATGTTCTGCAGAAAGGTTCTAAAATACATAACAATTGAGTAACATATGTAAGTAGAAATGAGCCATCAAGATATGAGATTGTCATAGTCACCCTTTCAGCCTATTCCTCAGTATGGATTCAGGGAGATCCCTACAACCACCACTACCACTAGTCATCCTGAGCTTCATCCCATTTCACTGAGTTTACGTGTGTGTATATGTATGTTAGGAGGGTTGGGTCTAAGTTGGGAAGGAACTGAAGAAAGTGCTGGAGTATGGAAATCTCACTAAAAGTTGATCAAAGTGTCAGCGACCTTGGGCGATGGGTCTTGGGGATGAGTGGTGCCAACCCAAGTGGATATTAAGTATTCTGGGGGAAGAGATCAGATCCATGAAGTTCTGGGTTGTTTGAAAATACCCTTTATTCTGGTCATCTGTTTCAAAACTAGGATTTTTTTTTTCCAGTTTGAGATATAGTTGACATACAGCACTGTTTTAGTTGAAGATATACAGCATAATGACATATATATGATGAATAGTTACCACAATAAGTTTAGCTAACAACCATCATCTTAAATAGATACAAAAATAAAAAGGAAAAAAAAAGGGGTTCACAGCTAAGATTTTATTACCTGGAAGAATAAGCATAGCATTTAAGATGTAGCATTTAAGTAGATGTCCTCCATCATTTGACTCCTATTTTTTGGCTGTTGAACTAGTCAAAAATGATATCTTAATTCTATAAAATTGTAATTTACAAAATCTCTGGGAAATTCAGTGAGGAATTTGTACAGTCATTTAATTTTCTAAAAGAGTTATTTTTTGGCTTGAATTTTATTACACCTTTGATTTTGATGGTTTGATATTTTCTTTTTTTATTGATTTCTTCATACCTAATGGTTGTCTCTGGTTTTTGCCCTAGCTTATAAATGATTCCATGTATTCTAAAGCTTTTATTTAATTTTAAAAAGCGACATACATGCAATTTTTAATAATACATTTTAATGTTACTGCGTGCCATCTACATTTGTTAACTTTGGTGATTAAAACTTGGAGATGGTGGGTGGGAGCATGGGTTAGCCCGGTGATGGGTATTAAAGAGGGTAAGTATTGCAAGGAGCACTGTGTGTTATACACAAACAATGAATCATGGAACACTACATCAAAAACTAATGATGTACTGTATGGTGACTAACATAACATTAAAAAAAAAAGCAAAACTTGGAGATGGTATTACAAGCCTGGATTTGGATGCTAAGGGAGCCTGGGATGAGCACTGGTGGCAGGTAAGGTAATTCCAGGAGCTTCCAGCCCTCTCTAGAGATAGATAACGAATTATTAAAGGGTCATGAGTTTATATTGATGCCTGTTATTTTAACCTAAATTATAGCATTCCCATCCTCTCTTTTATAAACTTAAATTCATTGCTCCTTTTTTGAGGTACCAGCTCTCTCCTCTCTGTTATTGATAATTTTCCTTTAAAAATTGTAATAGATCATGCTCTTCTTTGTTTATCAAACTGAATTTTTCCAATAATAGTTCCTTTTCCTATGTTTATTCCATCAAGACTTAGATGTCTATACACGTGACATGAAATATTGAGTACCAATAATGGAATTTCTAATATATATTTTGAAGTATAGAAAATAGCTTATTAATCAACTACCTCCTTTTTAAAAACATGCTTTTTAAAAAATTTTTTTTAATATTTTATTTATTTGACAGAGAGAGACACAGCGAGAGAGGGAACACAAGCAGGGGGAGTGGGAGAGGGAGAAGCAGGCTCTCCGTGGAGCAGGGAGCCCGATGTGGGGCTCGATCCCAGGACCCTGGGATCATGACCTGAGCCGAAGGCAGATGCCCAATGACCAAGCCACCCAGGCGCCCCCAGACTGTATTTAAGCATATGTTTTTAGGGGCGCCTGGGTGGCTCAGTCGTTAAGCGTCTGCCTTCGGCTCGGGTCATGATCCCAGGGTCCTGGGATCGAGCCCCACATCGGGCTCCCTGCTCCACGGAGAGCCTGCTTCTCCCTCTCCCACTCCCCCTGCTTGTGTTCCCTCTCGCTGTGTCTCTCTCTGTCAAATAAATAAAATATTAAAAAAAATTTTTTAAAAAGCATGTTTTTAAAAAGGAGGTAGTTGATTAATAAGCTATTTTCTATACTTCAAAATATATATTAGAAATTCCATTATTGGTACTCAATATTTCATGTCACGTGTATAGACATCTAAGTCTTGATGGAATAAACATAGGAAAAGGAACTATTATTGGAAAAATTCAGTTTGATAAACAAAGAAGAGCATGATCTATTACAATTTTTAAAGGAAAATTATCAATAACAGAGAGGAGAGAGCTGGTACCTCAAAAAAGGAGCAATGAATTTAAGTTTATAAAAGAGAGGATGGGAATGCTATAATTTAGGTTAAAATAACAGGCATCAATATAAACTCATGACCCTTTAATAATTCGTTATCTATCTCTAGAGAGGGCTGGAAGCTCCTGGAATTACCTTACCTGCCACCAGTGCTCATCCCAGGCTCCCTTAGCATCCAAATCCAGGCTTGTAATACCATCTCCAAGTTTTGCTTTTTTTTTTAATGTTATGTTAGTCACCATACAGTACATCATTAGTTTTTGATGTAGTGTTCCATGATTCATTGTTTGTGTATAACACACAGTGCTCCTTGCAATACTTACCCTCTTTAATACCCATCACCGGGCTAACCCATGCTCCCACCCACCATCTCCAAGTTTTAATCACCAAAGTTAACAAATGTAGATGGCACGCAGTAACATTAAAATGTATTATTAAAAATTGCATGTATGTCGCTTTTTAAAATTAAATAAAAGCTTTAGAATACATGGAATCATTTATAAGCTAGGGCAAAAACCAGAGACAACCATTAGGTATGAAGAAATCAATAAAAAAAGAAAATATCAAACCATCAAAATCAAAGGTGTAATAAAATTCAAGCCAAAAAATAACTCTTTTAGAAAATTAAATGACTGTACAAATTCCTCACTGAATTTCCCAGAGATTTTGTAAATTACAATTTTATAGAATTAAGATATCATTTTTGACTAGTTCAACAGCCAAAAAATAGGAGTCAAATGATGGAGGACATCTACTTAAATGCTACATCTTAAATGCTATGCTTATTCTTCCAGGTAATAAAATCTTAGCTGTGAACCCCTTTTTTTTTCCTTTTTATTTTTGTATCTATTTAAGATGATGGTTGTTAGCTAAACTTATTGTGGTAACTATTCATCATATATATGTCATTATGCTGTATATCTTCAACTAAAACAGTGCTGTATGTCAACTATATCTCAAACTGGAAAAAAAAAATCCTAGTTTTGAAACAGATGACCAGAATAAAGGGTATTTTCAAACAACCCAGAACTTCATGGATCTGATCTCTTCCCCCAGAATACTTAATATCCACTTGGGTTGGCACCACTCATCCCCAAGACCCATCGCCCAAGGTCGCTGACACTTTGATCAACTTTTAGTGAGATTTCCATACTCCAGCACTTTCTTCAGTTCCTTCCCAACTTAGACCCAACCCTCCTAACATACATATACACACACGTAAACTCAGTGAAATGGGATGAAGCTCAGGATGACTAGTGGTAGTGGTGGTTGTAGGGATCTCCCTGAATCCATACTGAGGAATAGGCTGAAAGGGTGACTATGACAATCTCATATCTTGATGGCTCATTTCTACTTACATATGTTACTCAATTGTTATGTATTTTAGAACCTTTCTGCAGAACATAATAGGTTCCTTATATGGCTTGTATGTCAGGTCAAGCAGTTAATAATTATCCCATGTTATCTTCTAACTTTCAATTATTTCTCTAACATTTCACTAAAAAATTTAACAATTATACTGTGTGATAAAATTAAGCACCTTATACTAAAGGAAACAAGGAGTAAAGTATTCCACTATTCATTTAGGAAAAAATAAGGAAATAGCAATTAGGATATTATTTATCCCAG
>NW_025411682.1:0-4207 GCF_002201575.2 Neomonachus schauinslandi | reverse complement strand
GTGTATAGGAATGCCACTGACTTCTGTGCATTGATTTTATATCCTGCGATTTTACTGAATTCCTGTATGAGTTCTAGCAGTTTTGGGGTGGAGTCTATTGGGTTTTCCACGTAAAATATCATATCATCTGGAAAGAGTGAGAGTTTGACTTCTTCTTTGCCAATTTAGATGCCTTTCATTTCTTTTTGTTGTCTGATTGCTGTGGCTAGGACTTCTAATACTATGTTGAATAGCTGTGGTGATAGTGGACAACCCTGCCGCATTCCTGACCTTAGGCGGAAAGCTCTCTGGTTTCTCCATTGAGACTGATATTCCCTGTAGGTTTTTCATAGATGGCTTTTATGATATTGGGGTATGTACCCTCTATGCCTGTACTCTGAAGAGTTTTGATCAAGAAAGGATGCTGTACTTTGTCAAGTGCTTTTTCTGCATCTACTGACCTCTCATATGATTCTTGTTCTTTCTTTTGTTAATGTATTTTATCACGTTGATTGATTTGTGGATGTTCACCAACCTTGCAGCCCAGTAATAAATCCCACTTGGTCGTGGTGAATAATCCTTTTAATGTACTTTTGGATCCTATTGGCTAGTATTTTCGTGAGGATTTTTGCATCCATGTTCATCAGGGTTATTGGTCTGTAATTCTCCTTTTTGATGGGGTCTTTGTCTGGTTTGGCGATGAAGGTAATGGTGGCGTCATAAAAAGAGTTTGGAAGTTTTCCTTCCATTTCTATTTTTTGGAACAGTTTCAGAAGAATAGGTATTCATTCTTCTTGAAATGTTTGGTAGAATTCCCCTGGGAAGCCATCTGGCCCTGGGCTTTTGTTTTTTGGGAGATTTTTGATGACTGCTTCAATTTCCTTAGTGGTTATAGGTCTGTTCAGGTTTTCTATTTCTTCCTGGTTCAGTTTTGGTAGTTGATACATCTCTAGGAATGCATCCATTTCTTCTACGTTATCGAATTTGCTGGCATAAAGTTGTTCCTAATATGTTCTTACAGTTGTTTGTATTTCTTTGGTTTTGTTTGTGTTCTCTCCTCTTTCATTCATGATTTTGTTGATTTGGGTCTTTTCTCTTTTTGATAAGCCTGGCCAGGGGTTTATCAATCTTGTTAATTCTTTCCAAGAACCAGCTCCTAGTTTCATTGATCTGTTCTACTGTTCTTTTAGTTTCTATTTCATTGATTTCTGCTCCGAACTTTATTATTTCTCTTCTTCTGCTGGGTTTAGGCTTTATTTGCTGTTCTTTCTCCAGCTCCTTTAGGTGAGGGGTTAGGTTGTGTACTTGAGACCTTTCTTGTTTCTTGAGAAAGGCTTGTATTGCTATATCCTTTCATCCTAGGAATGCCTTTGCTGCATCCCAAAGATTTTGAATAGTTGTGTTTTCATTTTCATTGGTTTCCACGAATTTTTAAAATTCTTCTTTAATTTACTGGTTGACCCATTCATTCTTTAGTTGGATGCTCTTTAGCCTCCATGTATTTGAGTTCTTTCCGATTTTCCTCTTGTGATTGAGTTGTATTTTCAAAGCATTGTGGTCTGAAAATTGGCAGGGAATGATCCCAATCTTTTGATACTGGTTGAGACCTGATTTATGACCTACGATGTGATCGATTCTGGAGAATGTTCCATGGGCACTAGAGAAGAATGTGTATTCCGTTGCTTTGGGTTGGAATGTTCTGAATATGTCTGTGACGTCCATTTAGTCCAGTGTGTCATTTTAAGTCTTTATTTCTTTGTTGATCTTTTGTTTAGATGAACTGTCCATTTCAGTGAAGGGGGTGTTAAAGTTCCCCACTCTCATTGTATTGTTTTCAATGTGTTTCTTTGCTTTTGTTAATAATTGGCTTATATAATTGGCTGCTCCCCTGTTAGGGGCATAGATATTTACAGTTATTAGATCTTCTTTTTGAGTAGGCCTTTTAAGTAGGAAATAGTGTCCTTCCTCATGTCTTATTACAGTCTTTGGTTTAAAATCTAATTTGTCTGATATAAGTATTCTCACCCCATCTTTCTTTTGGTGTCCATTATCATGGTAAATGTTTTCCACCCCCTCACTTTCAATCTGGGGGTGTCTTTGGGTCTAAAATGAAACTCTTACAGACAGCATATCAATGGGTCTTGTTTTATTTTGTCTTTTTTTATTTATTTTATTCTTATGTTAATCCCCATACAGTACATCATTAGTTTTAGGTGAAGTGTTCCATGATGCATTGTTTGTGCATAACACCCAGTGCTCCATGCAGAATGTGCCCTCCTCAATACCCACCACCAGGCTAACCCATCCTCCCACCCCCCTCCCCTCTAGAGCCCTGTTTATTTTTCAGAGTCCATCGTCTCTCATGGTTCGTCTACCCCTCCGATTTCCACCGCTTCATTCTTCCCCTCCCGCTACCTTCTTCTTCTTCTTCTTTTTTTCTTAACCTATATTGCATTATTTGTTTCAGAGGTACAGATCTGAGATTCAACAGTCTTGCAAAATTCACAGCGCTTACCAGAGCACATACCCTCCCCAGTGTCTATCACCCAGTCACCCCATCCCTCCCACCCCACCCCCCACTCCAGCAACCCCAGTTTCTTTCCTACAATTAAGAATTCCTCATATCAGTGAGATCATATGATACATGTCTTTCTCTGTTTGACTTATTTCACTCAACATAATACCCTCCAGTTCCATCCACGTCGTTGCAAATGGCAAGAACTCATTCCTTGTGATGGCTGCATAATATTCCATTGTATATATATACCACATCTTCTTTATCCATTCATCTGTCGATGGACATCTTGGCTCTTTCCACAGTTTGGCTATTGTGGACATTGCTGCTATAAACATCGGGGTGCACGTACCCCTTCGGATCCCTACTTTTGTATCTTTGGGGTAAATACCCAGTAGTGCAATTGCTGGATCATATGGTAGCTCTATTTTCAACTTTTTGAGGAACCTCCATACTGTTTTCCAGAGTGGCTGCACCAGCTTGCATTCCCACCAACAGTGTAGGAGGGCTCCCCTTTCTCCACATCCATGCCAACATCTGTCGTTTCCTGACTTGTTAATTTTAGGCATTCTGACTGGTGTGAGGTGGTATCTCATTGAGGTTTTGATTTGGATTTCCCTGATGTCGAGCGATATTGAGCACTTTTTCATGTGTCTGTGGGCCATTGGATGTCTTCTTTGGAAAAATGTCTGTTCGTGTCTTCTGCCCATCTGTTGATTGGATTCTTTGTTCTTTGGGTGTTGAGTTTGATGAGTTCGTTATAGATTTTGGATACTAGCCCTTTATCTGAGATGTCATTTGCAAATATCTTCTCCCATTCTGTCAGTTGTCTTTTGGTTTTGTTGACTGTTTCCTTTGCTGTGCAAAAGCTTTTTATCTTGATGAAGTCCCAATAGTTCATTTCTGCCCTTGCTTCCTTTGCCTTTGGTGATGTTTCTAGGAAGAAGTTGCTTCGGCTGAGGTCAAAGAGGTTGCTGCCTGTGTTCTCCTTTAGGATTTTGATGGACTCCTGTCCCACATTGAGTTCTTTCAACCATTTTGAGTCTATTTTTGTGTGTGGTGTAAGGAAATGGTCCTGTTTCATTCTTCTGCATGTGGGTGTCCAATTTTACCAACACCATTTGTGGAAGAGACTGTCTTTTTTCCATTGGACATTCTTTCCCGCTTTGTCAAAGATGAGTTGACCATAGAGTTGAGAGTCCATTTGTGGGCTCTCTATTCTGTTCCATTGATCTATGTGCCTGTTTTTGTGCCAGTACCATACTGTCTTGATGATGACAGCTTTGTAATAGAGCTGGAAATCCGGAATTGTGATGCTGCCAGCTTTGCTTTTCTTTTTTCAACATTCCTCTGGCTATGCGGGGTCTTTTCTGGTTCCATACAAATTTTAGGATTATTTGTTTCCATTTCTTTGAAAAAAGTGGATGGTATTTTGATGGGGATTGCATTGAATGTGTAGATTGCTCTAGGTAGCATTGACATCTTCACAATGTTTGTTCTTCCAATCCATGAGCATGGAAAGTTTTTCCATTTCTTGGTGTCTTCCTCAATTTCTTTCATGAGTATTTTATAGTTTTCTGAGTACAGATCCTTTGTCTCATTGGTTAGATTTATTCCTAGGTATCTTATGGTTTTGGGTGCAATTGCAAATGGGATCGACTCCTTCATTTCTCTTTCTTCTGTCTTGTTGTTGGTGTATAGGAATGCCACTGA
>NW_025411681.1:0-4207 GCF_002201575.2 Neomonachus schauinslandi | reverse complement strand
CTGGGATAAATAATATCCTAATTGCTATTTCCTTATTTTTTCCTAAATGAATAGTGGAATACTTTACTCCTTGTTTCCTTTAGTATAAGGTGCTTAATTTTATCACACAGTATAATTGTTAAATTTTTTAGTGAAATGTTAGAGAAATAATTGAAAGTTAGAAGATAACATGGGATAATTATTAACTGCTTGACCTGACATACAAGCCATATAAGGAACCTATTATGTTCTGCAGAAAGGTTCTAAAATACATAACAATTGAGTAACATATGTAAGTAGAAATGAGCCATCAAGATATGAGATTGTCATAGTCACCCTTTCAGCCTATTCCTCAGTATGGATTCAGGGAGATCCCTACAACCACCACTACCACTAGTCATCCTGAGCTTCATCCCATTTCACTGAGTTTACGTGTGTGTATATGTATGTTAGGAGGGTTGGGTCTAAGTTGGGAAGGAACTGAAGAAAGTGCTGGAGTATGGAAATCTCACTAAAAGTTGATCAAAGTGTCAGCGACCTTGGGCGATGGGTCTTGGGGATGAGTGGTGCCAACCCAAGTGGATATTAAGTATTCTGGGGGAAGAGATCAGATCCATGAAGTTCTGGGTTGTTTGAAAATACCCTTTATTCTGGTCATCTGTTTCAAAACTAGGATTTTTTTTTTCCAGTTTGAGATATAGTTGACATACAGCACTGTTTTAGTTGAAGATATACAGCATAATGACATATATATGATGAATAGTTACCACAATAAGTTTAGCTAACAACCATCATCTTAAATAGATACAAAAATAAAAAGGAAAAAAAAAGGGGTTCACAGCTAAGATTTTATTACCTGGAAGAATAAGCATAGCATTTAAGATGTAGCATTTAAGTAGATGTCCTCCATCATTTGACTCCTATTTTTTGGCTGTTGAACTAGTCAAAAATGATATCTTAATTCTATAAAATTGTAATTTACAAAATCTCTGGGAAATTCAGTGAGGAATTTGTACAGTCATTTAATTTTCTAAAAGAGTTATTTTTTGGCTTGAATTTTATTACACCTTTGATTTTGATGGTTTGATATTTTCTTTTTTTATTGATTTCTTCATACCTAATGGTTGTCTCTGGTTTTTGCCCTAGCTTATAAATGATTCCATGTATTCTAAAGCTTTTATTTAATTTTAAAAAGCGACATACATGCAATTTTTAATAATACATTTTAATGTTACTGCGTGCCATCTACATTTGTTAACTTTGGTGATTAAAACTTGGAGATGGTGGGTGGGAGCATGGGTTAGCCCGGTGATGGGTATTAAAGAGGGTAAGTATTGCAAGGAGCACTGTGTGTTATACACAAACAATGAATCATGGAACACTACATCAAAAACTAATGATGTACTGTATGGTGACTAACATAACATTAAAAAAAAAAGCAAAACTTGGAGATGGTATTACAAGCCTGGATTTGGATGCTAAGGGAGCCTGGGATGAGCACTGGTGGCAGGTAAGGTAATTCCAGGAGCTTCCAGCCCTCTCTAGAGATAGATAACGAATTATTAAAGGGTCATGAGTTTATATTGATGCCTGTTATTTTAACCTAAATTATAGCATTCCCATCCTCTCTTTTATAAACTTAAATTCATTGCTCCTTTTTTGAGGTACCAGCTCTCTCCTCTCTGTTATTGATAATTTTCCTTTAAAAATTGTAATAGATCATGCTCTTCTTTGTTTATCAAACTGAATTTTTCCAATAATAGTTCCTTTTCCTATGTTTATTCCATCAAGACTTAGATGTCTATACACGTGACATGAAATATTGAGTACCAATAATGGAATTTCTAATATATATTTTGAAGTATAGAAAATAGCTTATTAATCAACTACCTCCTTTTTAAAAACATGCTTTTTAAAAAATTTTTTTTAATATTTTATTTATTTGACAGAGAGAGACACAGCGAGAGGGAACACAAGCAGGGGGAGTGGGAGAGGGAGAAGCAGGCTCTCCGTGGAGCAGGGAGCCCGATGTGGGGCTCGATCCCAGGACCCTGGGATCATGACCCGAGCCGAAGGCAGACGCTTAACGACTGAGCCACCCAGGCGCCCCTAAAAACATATGCTTAAATACAGTCTGGGGGCGCCTGGGTGGCTTGGTCATTGGGCATCTGCCTTCGGCTCAGGTCATGATCCCAGGGTCCTGGGATCGAGCCCCACATCGGGCTCCCTGCTCCACGGAGAGCCTGCTTCTCCCTCTCCCACTCCCCCTGCTTGTGTTCCCTCTCTCGCTGTGTCTCTCTCTGTCAAATAAATAAAATATTAAAAAAAATTTTTTAAAAAGCATGTTTTTAAAAAGGAGGTAGTTGATTAATAAGCTATTTTCTATACTTCAAAATATATATTAGAAATTCCATTATTGGTACTCAATATTTCATGTCACGTGTATAGACATCTAAGTCTTGATGGAATAAACATAGGAAAAGGAACTATTATTGGAAAAATTCAGTTTGATAAACAAAGAAGAGCATGATCTATTACAATTTTTAAAGGAAAATTATCAATAACAGAGAGGAGAGAGCTGGTACCTCAAAAAAGGAGCAATGAATTTAAGTTTATAAAAGAGAGGATGGGAATGCTATAATTTAGGTTAAAATAACAGGCATCAATATAAACTCATGACCCTTTAATAATTCGTTATCTATCTCTAGAGAGGGCTGGAAGCTCCTGGAATTACCTTACCTGCCACCAGTGCTCATCCCAGGCTCCCTTAGCATCCAAATCCAGGCTTGTAATACCATCTCCAAGTTTTGCTTTTTTTTTTAATGTTATGTTAGTCACCATACAGTACATCATTAGTTTTTGATGTAGTGTTCCATGATTCATTGTTTGTGTATAACACACAGTGCTCCTTGCAATACTTACCCTCTTTAATACCCATCACCGGGCTAACCCATGCTCCCACCCACCATCTCCAAGTTTTAATCACCAAAGTTAACAAATGTAGATGGCACGCAGTAACATTAAAATGTATTATTAAAAATTGCATGTATGTCGCTTTTTAAAATTAAATAAAAGCTTTAGAATACATGGAATCATTTATAAGCTAGGGCAAAAACCAGAGACAACCATTAGGTATGAAGAAATCAATAAAAAAAGAAAATATCAAACCATCAAAATCAAAGGTGTAATAAAATTCAAGCCAAAAAATAACTCTTTTAGAAAATTAAATGACTGTACAAATTCCTCACTGAATTTCCCAGAGATTTTGTAAATTACAATTTTATAGAATTAAGATATCATTTTTGACTAGTTCAACAGCCAAAAAATAGGAGTCAAATGATGGAGGACATCTACTTAAATGCTACATCTTAAATGCTATGCTTATTCTTCCAGGTAATAAAATCTTAGCTGTGAACCCCTTTTTTTTTCCTTTTTATTTTTGTATCTATTTAAGATGATGGTTGTTAGCTAAACTTATTGTGGTAACTATTCATCATATATATGTCATTATGCTGTATATCTTCAACTAAAACAGTGCTGTATGTCAACTATATCTCAAACTGGAAAAAAAAAATCCTAGTTTTGAAACAGATGACCAGAATAAAGGGTATTTTCAAACAACCCAGAACTTCATGGATCTGATCTCTTCCCCCAGAATACTTAATATCCACTTGGGTTGGCACCACTCATCCCCAAGACCCATCGCCCAAGGTCGCTGACACTTTGATCAACTTTTAGTGAGATTTCCATACTCCAGCACTTTCTTCAGTTCCTTCCCAACTTAGACCCAACCCTCCTAACATACATATACACACACGTAAACTCAGTGAAATGGGATGAAGCTCAGGATGACTAGTGGTAGTGGTGGTTGTAGGGATCTCCCTGAATCCATACTGAGGAATAGGCTGAAAGGGTGACTATGACAATCTCATATCTTGATGGCTCATTTCTACTTACATATGTTACTCAATTGTTATGTATTTTAGAACCTTTCTGCAGAACATAATAGGTTCCTTATATGGCTTGTATGTCAGGTCAAGCAGTTAATAATTATCCCATGTTATCTTCTAACTTTCAATTATTTCTCTAACATTTCACTAAAAAATTTAACAATTATACTGTGTGATAAAATTAAGCACCTTATACTAAAGGAAACAAGGAGTAAAGTATTCCACTATTCATTTAGGAAAAAATAAGGAAATAGCAATTAGGATATTATTTATCCCAG
>NW_025411680.1:0-4208 GCF_002201575.2 Neomonachus schauinslandi | reverse complement strand
TTTTATATTACATATATTTGGGATGCTTATAAGTTATTATTCATTTCTTGTTAGTGGGCTGGATTGCAGTGATGGGTTTCTCACAATAGGTCATCTGTATATTATTCAGATAAAACTACTAGTTTTGATACATAAATTGTTTGAAACTGTGACCGTGGTAAGATTGGTATTGTTTTTAAACAATCTTTCATCTATGTCATCAAATATATGAACCCTACAATATGCATTCTAGAGTTCTCCTCTTTATTTTTTGGTGTGAATAGACAGATCTGCGCCTTTATGGATTTGCTGAACGACAGGAAAGTGATATAAACATTCTTCAATTCAGCCACCCCAGAGTCAGGACATTTTGGAGAAGAGATATGAATTACAAATTGCTTCAATAACAAGAATAAGGAGATAAAACACTAGTCTTCTAACTTACTTGGTATGCAATAGTAAGATTTGGATATGTTATCATCACTCTTAAGTCAGTCTCCTTGTTTGTAGATTCAGGTAACTCATAGTTTGCTAGACAGTTTTCTAGCACTGGCTTCGTTTGTTCTGTTGTGGTTCATTTTTTTTTAATTTTTTATAAGAACATGATATTTAATTTCTTTCATAGACTGCTTCCTTGTATATACTTAGGCTAATACTAAGTGAACTGCTAATCTCCGCACATTCACATTTCCTGGAAGAAAGAAGCCATTAAGTGTTGTCACTTAGTGGCAGATGCAGAGCTGGGAATAAATAGCTGGGACTGAAAATTCAAAATATAGTTATCAAGAGTAGGGACTCTGGTTTTCTGTTTTTGACACTTCCCCCCCCCCAAATTACCTTAGCTGTATCCACAGGGTTTGATATTCACAGATGTTTATGAAATAAATGATTATACATATAATTACAGGTGCCAATTGGCACACACACACATTAAAAACTGATGTCCAGTAAGTTTTATCAGCTATTAAGTTATCTCACGATGATGCGATTAAACCTTTTCATGGCAGGTTCTGATCAATAACCAGTTCATGGACGCCCAACACATCGGTGGCAAAGCCCAAACTGAACTCCATCCTCTGACTTCATTTGAGCTTTGCTTCCAACAAATTCCACTGAAGTAAGGTCAGAGCAGGTCTTATTTTGAAACTCACACGTCAGTCCCCATACGCCCTATCCGCCCCTTGTCTCTTCCTCCATTGAATGAGGTCAGTGTCAAAAGGAGTATATGTGGGTAAACAACAGTAAGTCCTGAATGTGAAGAATTCAGCTGAGGGTCTTCGACCAGGGGGATGGGTTATTACCATGGGATTCTTGGGTGGACTTTGAAGGAGAACATAAGGCGCAGGGACACCACTGAGTCTTCCAGGTGTCCCAAACTCCACCAAAGCGAATCTCTCCCAGGTCAAATCCCATCGTGCTGACTGCTTATTTCAAGAGATTTGTGGAGATTAAAATGCAAAGTAGAAAAAGAAGGGGACAGTCTCGGAGTTTGCTGAATGAGGTGAGGGCCGATATATATGTGATGCGAAGGGGCAAAAAGAGGCGTCAGTAAGGGTTGCAGGGATTCAGAGCAAAGGGGATTGTTGCTGCCATCCATGGTCCAATATAAAGCACTGTGGTTCACTTTGTGCTCTATTCTTGTATTTGAAACTATCAGCTAATGCCCATGCTTAAAACTACCTTTAAATATATTTTTTCAGATGATAAGTTACTTTAATTATGATTTTGAAGGCCCTATGTCGATTTATGATTGAAGAAGAAATGACTTTAAGCTAACAGCATTTTAAATAAAAATTGTGATAATGTCAGACATTTCATTCATTCTATCTTATGTTTCCAAATAAAAAGTCATGTTAAATGTCTTTACAACAAACACTTCCCCAGCAGGAAATTAAACTTCAGAAAGTTATGTGACTTATTTAATAATGCACATTTTGAAAATTAGAGAACTGATAGCACTATTGTTCTCCCTGATCCTTGGAAGACTCAATACAATGGTTTTCTCTAACTTTATGAGTATAGAAGTACAGATTTGAGGACTAGACTTCTTGTGCTTGAATACCCATTCTACTGATTAGTAGTTGGGTAAATTTAGATAATTTAAATTTAAATCTGTTTTAATCTCAGCCTTATTATGTGCAAAATGGAATGCAATATAGAATCCTTCTCTTTAAGAATTAAGAGATAATACCATAGCACGACACAATACAATATCTCTACAAAGATTAGCCTTAATAATTTTCTTACTATTATATTTATTAGCTATAAGTAGATATTTCCCACCCAAACATTTTCAAGTAAAATGAATATTTATTTGAAAACTAACATGTCATTTAATTATACATTTTTTTAAATTGTAGGAATATTTTCAGTGACACAATATTTACAGTACGTTTGGATTGGACAATGCATTCAATCCACCATTTATGAATTTCTTAAAACCTAGAACACACACATAACTATGGTAATTCTAATAATTCTAAGGCAATAGGTTCTTTGATTATTAATTTTGAAACAGTTTCTTATATTTTAATATAACATTTTTTAAAAATTGTACTATAACATGGAATTTATGATACATAAAACAATGTCTCCCATTTTAAAAAAAGTAAGCACAAAGATTAAAAGATAAAAACTTATTCTTTGGTAATTCCTGTCAACAATTTAATTCAATTGTGAAGGTAGATTTACAATTCAAGAGTATATCTAATCATGTGTGTTGTTTTATTGCACATTAAAAATAGGAGGGGAGGTGGGTGGGGGGATGGTGTAACTGGGTGATGGGCATTAAGGAGGGCACTTGATGTAATGAACACTGGGTATTGTTTGCAGTTGATGAATCACTAATTTCTACCTCTGAAACTAATAATAAAACAGGATAAAAATCATATTATCTTATATTCTGTTTGTATAAAATCTATGATTACACAGAATCCAATATCCTTTTAGATTCATTCTTTTATTTCTATCCACGCTTCAATGTGGTTTTCTCAGAAATAGCAAAGCTTCACCATTCCCATCTGTATGTTCTATGTTAAATGCCTCATTGACCAATATTTCGGGCTGGTCCTTTTCTCAATTAGATCCGAAACATTAAAGCTGAGTGACCCTGATTCTCATGTACATGCTACATGTGTAGCAAGTCAGACACAACGAAGATGATAAAGTTGTAGAAGATAGTATTCCAGACTATGAGAAACCCTTAAAATGCAATGTCTCATCCAATATAACAACAACTAAAACAAGTAGACACTAGTATTATTTTGAAATTGCACATGAAGTAGCTGAAACGTGAGAAGATGATTTGTATCTGGAAAATCAAGGGGGAGAAACCAGGTACCAAGGAGGTAACATCAATCCCAAACCCTGTTTCTGGAAGTTAACTTCCAAAGTTCATATTAGTTCTCTCAGTTTTCTTTCCCAACTATAATATTGATAGCGAGAAGGTTGACATATTAACAAACAAAATAAAATAAATAATGGACTCTCAAAGTCATAGGCTACACTAAATGATTATCTTTCATGTAACTGATAAATGGATTCAAAAAAGTGAACTATTTTTTTATGCTTTTCTGGATGGATCTATTCCCAGGCTTGGTTCGCCTACAAAATAGATCTCATTACAAATGGGAAATACAGAATAAATATATTTTTTAATAAATCTGTGAGTGCATTAAAACACATAAAATAACTGTAGGAATGGTGACTGAACCAAGGGAACACATGAACTCCTGTCCTCCCTACAGTTCAAGCTACATTAAGGACCCTCTCCGTAGGTTCCAGGTCATCCACAATTCCAGCAGGGAGAAGTGAGGAGGTGAAGTGCCATGAGCTTGTGCTTCAGTCAGAGCACAATTCTAAGATGTATTCCAACAACTGCAAATTCTGTGAAGTAAAGCACATTCTTACATCCTCTGGGTCTCAAGTTTGTGTTTTAAAAGTATGTCCTTAAAAATGAATAAAAATAAATAAAAACGAGTCATTAATTATGTGGTTGATGCAAGAAGAAAATAAGATCGTGTATAGTGAGTACTTAATTGAGCACTTGAAATTAGCAGGTATCAGTAAATAGTAGCTACTACTGCTTTCATGTACTCAGATAATTTTTCCTAGGGGAAACGGATGAATAGACTAGGTAAATGATGAAATCAAATACATCCATCTAATTTGGGGTTCGAGCAGGAACCAAATTTCAAGTTTCTTGGAAAATTCATCATATATTCTGCATA
>NW_025411679.1:0-4210 GCF_002201575.2 Neomonachus schauinslandi | reverse complement strand
ACTTTCCTCATGCAAGGACACACATACTTGTTGGTAGGGATTTGGTGAGAAGTGTGTCGTGTTCTTCACCGAAGCTTGCTTTCTTCACAGACTTCTATCTCTGAGCGAAGGCTATATGGCACTTTGCGCTTGCCTCTAGACAAACCTGCTAGAGAGCTTTTCTGCGGGACAAACTTCCCCTTAGGGGAACGATGCATTCCCCAGACACCGCATTCACGGAGTGAAGGGTAGGGCACGTTTCTGTAGCTTCAGCACAGACATGCTGGAATGCTTCTCGCTGGAGAAACCTGTGGTTCTCTGAACGGTGCATGCTCCACACACTTGTGCCTAAGCATAAGGACAACAGCCCTCCTTGCACAAGACTTCCACGCGTATATTGGAAATCGCTTTTCTCTTCTGGAAACACGACATTAGTGGAACTCGCAGTCCGCCCATTCTTGTGTCCCAGAAGGAAATCTATGCCACATCCTGAGGCATCTCCCCATATATGTTAGAAAGGTTGTCGTTGGAGGGAACTTGTGTTTCCTGGAGGTTGCGTTGTCCAGAGACTACTCACTACAACACTGGGGGGGGAGGCATTGCACCTTGCCTGTCCTTCCGCCCGTATCCTGGAAATCGCTAAGAACCCTGGAGACAAGAGGTTATCAAGTGGCATTCTCCACAGGCTTGTTTCTCCAAGGGAAGGTGAAGGAACTCTCCTAATGCTTGTACACATCCATGCTGAAGCCTTGTCAGGGAAGGAATTTGTGGGGCGCTGAACGTTCTGTTCTCCACAGAATTGTGTCTGCGCATCGGGTCCTAGCCCCTTGCCTGTACTTCCGCACACAGCTTTGAATACGGTTCTATCTTCTGACATCCAGATGGCAGTGAGGAGTTCCATTCCACACAGTCTTGTTTTTCAGTTTCAGGGATGGTTGTTTCCTCATGATCCCACAGCCCCAAAGGAGAAGCTTTGTATCTTCAGGAAGCCAGAGGTGACTCGAACGTTGTCTTCAAAAGACACTGCTTTCACGGAGGGAATGGGAGGCACCTTGAGGATGCTTCAACACATACATGACACAATGCTTCTCACTAGAGACACTTGTGGTGCTCTGGAAGTTGCACTCTCCACAGTCTGGTTTCGAATCATAAGGACAATCCCCTTGCTATACTCCCACACAGATCATTTGAAATGGCTTTTCTCTTGGGGTAACAAGATGTGAGTGGACGGTGGGATCCTCCATCGTCTGGTACCTCGGAGGAAAGAATATGGCACTACCATGGTGTGTGCACACATAGAGTCTAGGAAGCTTGTGGCTTGAAAATCCTCGGTGTGGCTGAAATTGCCTCCTCCACAACATTCTTTCTCTAAGTGAAGGATACGGTATTTCCTCCTGCTACAACAAATGTGTCTGTTTGAAGGTATTTGCTTTCACGTGTCGTGTTCTTCACGGAAATTTGCTTTATTTGCAGCCTTCCCTCTCTGAACCAAGGACATGGCACTTTGGCCGTGCCTCTACACAAACGTGGTACAGAGATTCTCACAAGAGCCAGCTTCCTCTTAGGGGATCGTTGCTTTGTGCAGACCCTCGAATCCCCGAGGGAAGGATGGGGCATGTTCCGGTGGCATCCACACAGACATGCTAGAATGCTTCTCGCTTGGGAAACTTGGGGTTCTCTGAATGGCACATGCTCCCCAGACTTGTTTCTAAGAGTAAGGATATTGCCCCCTCCCTTGACTTCCACACAGGCTTTGGAAATCGCTCTTCTCCTCTGGAATCATGATGGTCGTCGTAAGTGGCATGCTCCAGAACCTTGTATCTCAGTTAGAAGGCTATGGCATTATCGTGGTACTTCTCACTGATACATGCCGGGAAGCTTCTTGCTTGAGGAAACGACGTGTTCGTGAATGCGGCGGTGTCCATGGACTGGTTTCTCCGTGACAGGGACATGCCACTTAGTCTCTCCTTCCACCCATGGGCTGGAAATCGTTTGATCTCCAGAAACATGGCGGTACTGGTAAGTAGCATTGTCCACAGTCTTGTTTCTCAGAGGCAAGCATATGGAACTCTGCTGATGCTTGCCCACCTCTGTGCTTAAAAGCTTCCTTTGGGAAGAAACCTGTGGTGGGTCGAAAGTTGTATTCTCCCCGGTCCTGGTTCTCCCAGACAGGGACAGGGCGCCTTGCCTTTGCTTCCACACCTATACTGGAAATCGCTTTCTCTTCCAGAAACCAGATCTTCCTGGAACGTGGCATCCTCCACAGTCTTGTTTTTAGGATGGCTGGATATGGCATTCTCCTGACACAGCAACACAGACAAGCTGGAAGCCTACACCCTGAAGAACCACGTTGTGGGCAGAAAGTTGCTTTCTCCACAGAATTCTTTCTGCAAGCGACAGGTACCGCACTTTCCTGATACTTCAACACATAGAGGCTAGAAGGTTGTAGGCTTGAGGAATCCCGTCTTTCGTTGAAACGTGCTTGAGACGCAGACTTCTTCCACCGACAGAAGGATGTTGCACGTTCCTGATGCTCCAACACATATCTGCCGGAAGGCATCTCACGGGAAGAAATTTGTCGTTTGTGCTCAGATATATTCTCCACGGACTTGTTTCTAGCCTCAGGATGCTAGCCCCTTGCCTACCCTTCCCCACGTAGATTTGAAATTGGTTCTACCTTGAGGGATCCCGGTGGCAGGGATGAGTTCCATCGTCCACGGTGTGGTGTTTCAGAGTTTGAATTACGGCAGTTTCCTCCTGACTCCACATGGCCATTGGAAAAAGGCTTGCATCTTCGGAAAGCAAGAGGTTCCTTGATCGTCCTATGCGAAACAGACGGTTTCTACTGGGGCAACCAGAGGGCACCTTCCTGATGCTTCCACACATGCATGCTAGAAGGTTTCTCACTGGAGACACTTGGGGAGCTCTGAAAGGTGCCATGCCCACAATCTGGATTCTCTGCCTAACTAAGGACAACCCACCTTCCCTATACTTGCACACATACAGGAGAAATCGCTTTTCCCTTCTGGAAACTAGATGTTAGGGGACAGTGGCATTCCTCACAGTGTCTTGCATCCAAGGGAAGACTAGGGCACTCTCGGGATGCTTCGACACATTGAGGCTCGGAAGCTTCTCGGTGCAGCATGCACAGGGTCTCTGAACCTGCCTTCTCCACAGAATTCTTTCTCCATGCGAAGGGCACGGCACTTTCCTAAGGCTACAACACATTCATCTGGTAGGAGGGATTATTTTGCAGGTGTCGTGGTTCTTTGCTGAAACTTGCCTATTCCCAGACTTCTTTCTCTCCGCGAAGTCTAAGGCCCTTTCCGCTTGCCTCTAAGGAAAGATGGTAGAATGCTCCTCAGCGGAACTAACTTCCCCTTAGGGGACAGTTGCATTCCCCAGAGACTGATTCACACATGGAAGGACAGGCCATTTTTCGGAGGCTTGGACACGTCCAAGCTGGAATGCTTCTCGCTTGAGAAACCTGTGGTTCTGCGAAAGCTGCCTGCTCCCCAGACTTTCTTGGAAGCCTAAGGACCTCTCCCCTTCCCGAGACTGCCACATATAGAGTGGAAATCGCCTTTCTCCTCCGCAGACAAGATGTTCATGGAAAGTCGCCTTCTGTGACGTCTGATTTCTCAGAAGGAAATATATCACCCATCCGGACGCTTCCATACATCGTAGGTGAGGAAGCGTCTCGTTGGAGGGAACTTGCGTTTCCTGGAAGCTGCTTTCTCCACATACTTGTTCCTCCAATACGGGGGCATTGCCCTTTTCCTAGCCTTCTCGACTGATGCCCAAAATGGCTGAGAACTCTTGAGAAAAGACAGGAACTCGATGTGGTCTTCTCCACAGCCCTGTTTCTCCGAGGGAACACTAAGGCCCTATCCTGATGCTTGGACACATACATGCTACCAGGCTTCTCACGGGGAGAAATGTGTTGTTTGCTCCATGATGGGTTCTCCACACACGCCTCTCTAGGCATTAGGTCAAGGCCCCTGGCCTCTACTTCCCCACAGAGGTTTGAAATGGGTTCCATCTTCCGATATCAAGACAGCAGGGAAGGTTTCCATTCTCCACACTCTTGTTTCTCAGCCTTCCCGTTAGGGCAGTCTCCTCAGGATGACACACCGCCTGGAAAAGGCTTGTACATTCTGGAAGCAAAGAGGTTACTGGAACGTGGTCCTAAACAGAGTGCTTTCACTGACGCATAGATCGGGCACCCTCC
>NW_025411678.1:0-4211 GCF_002201575.2 Neomonachus schauinslandi | reverse complement strand
TATATCCTCCACATGAGGGGCCAGCAAACTACGGCCACAGGCCAAGTCCGACCTGCCATCTGGTTCTGTAAATAAAGTTTTATTGGAGCACAGTCACATCTATTCACCTATATATTGCTATGGCTGCTTTCACCCTACAATGGTAATTGTAGTTAAGAAACCACATGGCCTAAAATAGTCACGATCTGGCCCTTGAAAGAAAAAGCTTGGTGATCCCTATTTTATGCCATAACCAGAGGGCCCTAATTCAAATCTAATCTTATTACCCTTCTGCTTCAAATTCTCCAATGAATCCCTGCATCAAATACTGCTGGCTCCCTCCCCAATAGCCATCCCATAATTCTTCATTCTTGCTGGAGAACTACAACTTTATTTGGATATTTATTGTCCCCATACACAAAGAAGGTGGCCTCACCCCAGCTTCAAAAGGAGAAATGATTATTCTAAGCTAATCACAGTACCTGATTTACCAGTGACTGGTTTAGGAACAAGCATGCGATACACACTAGCCTAGAAAATGTTAGAGGAAATTCACTGCAAGCCTCTGAGTTTTCTTCTTCTTTTTTTTTCTTTTTAAAGAAATTTTTTTTAAAAGATTTTATTTATTTATTTGAGCGAGAATGAGAGAGAGCACATGAGAGGGGGGAGGGTCAGAGGGAGAAGCAGACTCCCCGCCGAGCAGGGACCCCGATGCGGGACTCGATCCCGGGACTCCGGGACCATGACCTGAGCCACCCAGGCGCCCTGAGTTTTCTTCTTATTTAAAAGAAACATATAGGGGGACCTCGGTGGCTCAGTCGTTAAGCATCTGCCTTCAGCTCAGGTCACAATCCCATGGTGCTGGGATTGAGACCCGCATCAGGCTCCCTGCTCCGCAGGAAGCCTGCTTCTCCCTCTCCCACTCCCCCTACTTGTGTTCCCTCTCTCGCTGTCTCTCTCTCTCTGTCAAATCAATGGAGAAAATCTTAAATAAATTAATTAGTTAATTAATGAAAGAAACATATAAAGAAAAACAGTCCTTCCAGTCATTGGATATTGTCATGTGAGACTAGGCCTGGAGCTGTTGCTAATTAGCCAACCAGGAAGGGAGACATAAAATACTGCCAACCTCAAAGCTGAACAAGAGACAACTGGGACCCTGATGACATCACTGAACCATCAAAACAATTCTAGTTCCTATTGTTTTAGTCACTGTTTTGTTTTGGTTTTTTTTAGATTTATTTATTTGAAAGAGAGAGAAAGAAAGGAAGCGTGCAATAGAGTGCAAGAATGCGGGGAAGGGCAGAGGAAGAGAATCTTCAAGCCCACTCCGTGCTGAGCACGGAGCCCAACGTGATGTGGGGCTTGATCTCATGACCCGAGACTGTGTAAAACCAAGAGTCAACACTTAACTGACTAAGCCACCCAGGTGCCCCTGTTTTAGTCACTGTTATAAGTCACCTATTATTTGCAGCTAAAAGCATTTTACCTGATCAAGTTACCAAGGTCTACAGGGTAAGATCTACTCCTTTCCATACGACTGAAAAACTTTCATAAGCTTGCCTTAGCTAAGTATTCACCTCATTCCAACCATTCCCATAGCACACTTTTTGTACTGGCAAAACTGAACTGCTCATAAATCCTCCGAAGTTCACTCGTACATCTTAGCCTTTGCACTGCTGTTCTGTCTGCAAAACATGTAATCTTGATGGATGTTTCTCCTGCCAAATATCGTCCTTCTGCCACTTTACCTAGCAAACTTACTATTCAGTCTGCATACTTACCCTAAATTCTACCCACTCTCCTAAAACTCTAATTCCTCACTATGGACATAGTATCTGGAACATATTAAATGCCAATAAAAAAATAACAATGGTAATCATAAGCACTAGGGGACTCTGGCACATAGTAAGCACTGAATAAAGTAGAGTAAATAATAAAAATGACAATGATAATAACAAATTCCTGGAGGGCAGGGATTGTGTTTTTTGAATGTTTGCATTCTACAACATCAGAATAACACTTAGGAACTAAAAGACACTTGATAGTTATTTGTTAAGTGAACAAATGAAAATAAGTAAATTGCAAAACCAATAGACAGTTACCTTAAAAAAAAAAGTCTCATTGGTATTGCTGCATACTAGCTAAGTTTTGCAGTTCTTATTGTTTGCCATTTGTTTACGATACCAGGAAGGTATTGTAAAGTCCCCAGTTTTAAGGATAGTTCCTTTTTTAATGAGACAAATCACTATATAATAATATTTACTAAATGTAATCCACTTGTAAAAATTAAAAGATCCATTTTCATAACAGGTTCAATTTATTATAATATGCTTATAGAGAAAACATAAAACATACTAACTTAAAAATCTCTTTTTCTTATTTACACAAAGATATCATATGGGATTTTAGGGGTCATGACTAAAATAATGAATTTCTTTTCAGACAATACCACCTCATATTTTAAATTACCTACAATTAACTTCTTTTGTTCTTGTTGTTCATACTGAGGTACTTTATTTAATTTTTTTAATTATGTTCAGTTAGCCAGCATATAGTCCATCGTAAGTTTTTGATTTAGTGTTCAACAATTCATTAGTTTCATGTAACACCTACTGCTCATCATAACGCGTGTCCTCCTTAATACTCATCACCTGGTTACCCCATCCCCCCCCCTCCCTTCTGTAACCCTCAGTTTGTTTCCCGGAGCCCAGTCTCTCTCATGGTTTGTCTCCCTCTGATTTCTTCCCATTGTTCATGACAGCAATGCCTACAATTGACTTCTTAAATAATCCTGAATACTAGACTATTCAGAAAGGAATTAAGAAAGAGAAAAAAAATAGGGGCATCTGGGTGGCTCAGTTGGTTAAGGGTCTGCTTTCAGCTCAGTTCATGATCCCCAGACCCTGGGATCAAGCCCCACATCGGGCTCCCTGCTAGGCGGGAAACGTGCTTCTCCCTCTCCCTCTGCCTGCCACTCCCCGTGCTTGTGCTGTCACTATCGCTCTCTGTCAAATAAATACACAAAATCTTAAAAAAAAAAAAAAGAAAAGAAAGAAAAAAATACATATGCAATTTACACAGTAGGTTTTTTTTTTTTTTTCCCATTGCTCTTTCATTATCAAAACTTCCTTACTCTGACTTCATCTATGTTAGGACCACCAAAAGTAATTCACTCTGGAAAGTCTTACCTGCATTCTTACTTTGCAAATAATTGTTAAGTTTTTCTTCTCTATGTTCGGCAATTAGTTGGCGACTGCTACATATAAAAAAGGGTGATAAACAATGTTACTATTTTAATACTGATATGAAAAACATTTACCAAATATCAAATTCTTAGGAGTATTTCAAATAATATCAGAACTAATATCAAAGCCTGAAGTACCCCATATACTTCACATTTGTAAGTTCTATACACTTTTTATTAAGTATGTAATTAAAGGAGAAAAAAAGTAAGGTGAACCAGTCATGAATTCGTAATTTAGTAATTAGTAAATCAGAGTTAGCTTGCCATAATGGAAAGTGTCTAGAACTCAGAAGTCCTAAGTCTCACAGCTATTTCCTCTTGGACAAGCCACTTCTCTTGGGCTCAGAGTCTTCCTCTATAAAACAGACAACTTACTGCCTTATTTTACAAAGTTGTTAAGAGGATTTAATGAAATATTAAACCCAAAACATGGCCTTTCGGGAAAGGTGATGCCCACTACTCTGGGAAGGGCAATATGAGACCTTTCATCACCTAATAAGAAAAGGCGCTCCATAGGATTTAAAGCAGGCTTGGGATATAGGTCTAGGAACAAAGGAGAAAGAGAAGTCCAGTCTCTTCCTGCAGCATTATTTGAACCTCTTTAACAGCTTAGAATGGTCCCAACTACCATCTGCTGGCAGAAGAGACAAGGATAATTCATCCTGAAGGTCTGAGCTAACATATGGGCTTCACGTAATGCTTTTGAGTGTGAAGGGAAGGGTGTGTCTGGCTAAAGCCAGGAGGCCCAGCTGACAGAACAGGGTGCTGGTGCTTTGGAATAGCTGAGCATAGAAGCATATGTAGTAAACGAAAAAAAAGTTGTAACTTTGAAGTCTAACTGTGGATCACCATGAAGACTGAGGAATGTGGATCAGCAAGGGCATCCTAGGAGCAAAGATCAATCATGACCAGACTGCAGAACCAGTTTCTTTCTTACTTTTTTTTTTTTGAAGATTTATTTATTTATTTATTTATTTGAGAGAGA
>NW_025411677.1:0-4212 GCF_002201575.2 Neomonachus schauinslandi | reverse complement strand
ATCATGAATGAAAGAGGAGAGATCACAACCAACACCAAAGAAATACACAATTATAAGAACATATTATGAGCAACTCTATGCCAGCAAATTAGAGAACCTGGAGGAAATGGAGGCATTCCTAGAGATGTATCAACTACCAAAAGTTGGAAGAAATAGAAAACCTGAATAGACCTATAACCACTAAGGAAACTGAAGCAGTCATCAAAAATGCCCAACAAACAGAGCATTAGGCAAGATGGCGGAGGAGTAGGAGACCTGGATTTTGTCTCCTCTCAGGAATTCAGCTGGATAGGGATCAAACCATTCTGAACACCTACAAACTCAACAGGAGATCAAAGAAAAGAAGAGCAACAACTCTCTCATCAGAAAAGCGACCACTTTCTGGAAGGTAGGACATGCGGAGAAGTGAATCCGAGGCGATATTCGGGAGGATAGATGGCGGGGAGGGGTCTCCGGCGGCCGCTTCTGCCAAGTGATAGAGCCGCGGAGCACAAAATCGGAACTTTTAAAAGTCTGCTCCCCTGAGGGACATCACTCTGGTGGCTAAGCGGGGGGTGGAACCCTCCGGGACAGTGTGGTCTCAGGACCCTCGGGGTCACAGAAAGACCGGGGGTGCCTGAGTGCGGCAGAGCTCCCAGATATCGGATCAGGGAAGCCGGCTGCAGAGGCGGAGCCCAGGCGCGGGCTCTCAGCTCGGGGTTGCCATAAACCGTGATCTGCGGCACAGTCGGGCCACTGCTCCTCCAGGAGGGACCCAACAAGCGGCAGATCCGGGGAGACTCACCTTCCTCCTCCGGGAGGAGCAGCGCGGGAGTGCACCGCAGGGATCTGCTGGGTTTGGAGACTCCACCCGGGGTCAGGTGCCAGAGATAGAAACGCGCGGTCACAGGCCGGGTGAGCACGGAGTGCAGCCGGAGACCGGGGAGACGGGAGTGACTGACCGCTTTTCTCTGGGGGCTCATGAGGAGCGGGGCCCCGAGTTCTCGGCTCCTCCGGGGCGGAGATTGGGAGGCCGCCATTTTCACTCTCTGCCTCCAAAGCTGTACGGAAAGCTTGCAGGGAACAAAAGCCCCGGAGAGCAAACCCGAGCAGATTACTTAGCCGGGAGGGGGCAAGGGCGGGGCAATTCCGCCTCCGGCAGAGACATTTGGAAACCACAGCAACAGGCCCCTCCCCAGAAGATCAGCGAGAACAGCCAGCCAAGACCAAGTTTACCGATCAATGAGAACGGCAGAACTCCAGCGCTAGGGGAATACTGCACATAGAATTCATGGCTTTTTTACCATGATTCTTTAGTCTTTCAAAGTTAATTTTTTTTTAATTTTTCTTTTTCCCTTTTTCAACCAACATCTTATCAATCCCTTTTTTTAAAAAAAACATTTTTATTTTTCATTTTTTGAGTCATATTCTATCCCTTCATAGTAGTTACCCGTATTTTTGGCTTATATATATAAGTTGTTCTCTCTTTAAAATCTTGAGATAGTTTCTTCTAACAGATTAAAATAGACCCTAAATCTCTAGTATATGGTGTTTTCTATTCCCCTGCCTGATCACATCCTCTCCCTCTTTTTTTCTTTTTTCTTTTTTTAAATCCTCTTCTTTCTTTTCTCAAACAACTTCTTATCAATTCCTTTTATAAAATTTTTTATAATTTCCATCTTTACAGTCACATTCCATCACTTCATATATCAACCCTTATTTTTGTACATATATAAGTTTTTCTTTCTTTAAAATTTTAGGAGGCACTTTCTTCTAAAAGACCAAAATACACTCCAAATCTAGTGTGTGGCACTGATCTATATACCAGCTGATCATATTTGATCACATTCTGGTTTTTTGTTGTTGTTGTTGTTTTGTTTTGTTTGTTTTTGTTTTTATCTTTTTCTTTTACTTTTTTTTCTTTTTCTTTTTTCTCCCTTTCCCTTCTTTTCCCACTGCTTCAGGTCTTTTCTGATTTGTTTAGAGTATATTTTCTGGGGACGTTGTTACTCTGCTAGCATTTTGTTCTCTCATTAATCTATTCTCCTCTGCACAAAATGACAAGATGGAAAAAATCACCTCAACAAAAAAAAAAGAGGTAGTACCGACTTTCAGGGACCTACTCAATACGAACATTAGTACGATGTCAGATCTAGGGTTCAGAATCATCACTTTAAAGATACTAGCTGGGCTTGAAAAAAATATGGAAGTTATTAGAGAAACCCTTTCTGGAGAAGTAAAAGAACTAAAATCCAACCAAGTAGAAATCAAAAAGGCTTTTAATGAGTTGCGGTCAAAAATGGGGGCGCTAACTGCTAGAATAAATGAGGCAGAAGAGAGAATCAGTAATATAGAAGATGAAATGATGGAAAATAAAGAAGCTGACAAAAAGAGAGATAAACAACTACTGGATCACGAGGGCAGAATTCGAGAGATAGGCGATACCATAAGACGAAACAACATTAGAATAATTGGGATCCCAGAAGAAGAAGAAAGAGAGAGAGGGGCAGAAGGTATAATGGAGCAGATTATAGTAGAGAACTTCCCTAATTTGGGGAAGGAAACAGGCATGAAAATCCAGGAAGCACAGAGAACCCCTCTCAAAATCAATAAAAATAGGTCAATACCCCGACATCTAATAGTAAAACTTACAAGTCTCATAGACAAAGAGAAAATCCTGAAAGCAGCTCGGAAGAAGAGATATGTAACCTACAAGGGTAGAAATATTAGATTGGCAACAGACCTATCCACAGAGACCTGGCAGGCCAGAAAGGACTGGCAGGATATATTCAGAGCACTAAATGAGAAAAATATGCAGCCAAGTATACTATATCCAGCTAGGCTGTCATTGAAAATTGAAGGAGAGATAAAAAGCTTCCAGGACAAACAAAAACTAAAGGAATTTGCAAACACAAAACCAGCCCTACAAAAAATATTGAAAGGGGTCCTCTAAGCAAAGAGAGAGCCTAAAAGCAACATAGACCAGAAAGGAACACAGACAATATACGGTAACAGTCACCTTACAGGCAATACAATGACACTAAATTCATCTTTCAATAGTTACCCTGAATGTAAATGGGCTCAATGCCCCAATCAAAAGACACAGGCTATCAGACTGGATTAAAAAACAAGACCCATCGATATGCTGTCTGCAAGAGACTCATTTTCGACCCAAAGACAGCCCCAGATTGAAAGTGAGGGGGTGGAAAACCATTTACCATGCTAATGGGCACCAAAAGAAAGCTGCGGTGGCAATCCTTCTATCAGACAAATTAGATTTTAAGCCAAAGACTGTAATAAGAGATGAGGAAGGACATTATATCCTACTTAAAGGGTCCATCCAACAAGAAGATCTAACAATTGTAAATATCTATGCCCCTAACATGGGAGCAGCCAATTATATAAGGCAATTAATAACAAAAGCAAAGAAACACATCGACAACAATACAATAATAGTGGGGGACTTTAACACCCCCCTCACTGAAATGGACAGATCATCTAAGCAAAAGATCAACAAGGAAATAAAGACTTTAAATGACACACTGGACCAAATGGACTTCACAGACCTATTCAGAACATTCCACCCCAAAGCAACGGAATACACATTCTTCTCTAGTGCCCATGGAACATTCTCCAGAATAGATCACATCCTAGGTCACAAATCAGGTCTCAACTGGTACCAAAGGATTGGGATCATTCCCTGCCTATTTTCAGACCACAATGCTTTGAAACTAGAACTCAATCACAAGAGAAAAGTTGGAAAGAACTCAAATACATGGAGGCTAAAGAGAATCCTACTAAAGAATGAACGGATCAACCTGGAAATTAAAGAAGAATTAAAAAATAATCATGGAAACCAATGAAAATGAAAACACAACTATTCAAAATCTTTGGGATACAGCAAAGGTAGTCCTAAGAGGAAAGTATATAGCAATAGAAGCCTTTTTCAAGAAACAAGAAAGGTCTCAAGTAAACCTAACCTTACACCTAAAGGAGCTGGAGAAAGAACAGCAAATAAAGCCTAAACCCAGCATGAGAAGAGAAATCATAAAGATCAGAGCAGAAATCAATCAAATAGAAACCAAAAGAACAGTAGAACAGATCAACGAAACAAGGAGCTGGTTCTTTGAAAGAATTAACAAGATGGAAAAACCCCTGGCCAGACTTACAAAAAGAAAAGAGAAAGGACCCAAATCAACAAAATCATGAATGAAAGAGGAGAGATCACAACCA
>NW_025411676.1:0-4219 GCF_002201575.2 Neomonachus schauinslandi | reverse complement strand
AGAAGAAAGTGCCTCCCAAAATTTTAATGAAAGAAAAACTTATATATGTACAAAAATAAGGATTAATACTATGAAGGGATGGGGTATGAGTGTAAAGATGAAAATTATATGGGGGCGGAGCAAGATGGCAGAGGAGTAGGAGATCTGGATTTCGTCTCCTCTCAGGAATTCAGCTGGATAGGGATCAAAGCATTCTGAACACCTACAAACTCAACAGGAAATTGAATAAAAGAAGAGCAACAACTCTCTCATCAGAAAAGCGACCACTTTCTGGAAGGAAGGACGTGCGGAGAAGAGAATACGAGGTGATATTTGGGAGGATAGATGGCGGGGGAGGGGCCTCCAGTGGCCGCTTCTGGCAACTGATAGAACCACGGAGCACAAAATCGGAACTTTTAAAAGTCTGCTCCACTGAGGGACGTCACTCTGGTGGCTAAGCGGGGGGTGGAACCCCCCGGGACAGTGTGGCCTCAGGATCCTCGGGGTCACAGAAAAACTGGGGGTGCCTGAGTGTGGCAGAGCTCCCAGGTAACGGAGCAGGAAAGCCAGCTGCAGAGGCGGAGCCCAGGCGCGGGCTCTCAGCTCGGGGTTGCCATAAACCGTGATCCGCAGCACAGTCGGGCCACTGCTCCTCCAGCAGGGACCCAACAAGCGGCCGATCCGGGGAGACTCACCTTCCTCCCCCGGGAGGAGCCACGCGGGAGTGCACCGCAGGGATCTGCTGGGTTTGGAGACTCCACCCGGGGCCGGGTGCCAGAGATAGAAACGCGAGGTCACAGGCCGGGTGAGCACGGAGTGCGGCCGGAGACCGGGAAGATGGGAGTGACTGACGGCTTTTCTCTGGGGGCTCACTGAGGAGCGGGGCCCCGAGTTCTCGGCTCCTCCGGGGCGGAGATTGGGAGGCCGCCATTTTCACTCTCTGCCTCCAAAGCTGTACTGAAAGATCGCAGGGAACAAAAGCCCCGGAGAGCAAACCCCAGCAGATTACTTAGCCTGGAGGGGGCAAGGGTGGGGCAATTCTGCCTCTGGCAGAGACATTTGGAAACCACGGCAACAGGCGCCTCCCCAGAAGATCAGCGAGAACAGCCAGCCAAGACCAAGTTTACCGATCAATAAGAACGGCAGAACTCCAGCGCTAGGGGACTACTGCACATAGAATTCACGGCATTTTACCATGATTCTTTAGTCTTTCAAAGTTAATTTTTTTTTAACTGTCTTTTTTTCCTTTATTTTACTTTTTGAATTTTTCTTTTTCCCTTTTTCAACCAACATCTTATCATCCCTTTTTTTAAAAAAAAAACATTTTTATTTTTCACTTTTAGAGTCATATTCTATCCCTTCATAGTAGTTACCCGTATTTTTGGCTTATATATATAAGTTGTTCTCTCTTTAAAATTTTGAGATAGTTTCTTCTAACAGATTAAAATATACCCTAAATCTCTAGTATATGGTGTTTTCTATTCCCCTACCTGATCACATCCTCTCCCTTTTTTTTTTTCGTTTTTTTTCCCTTTTTTTAAATCCTCTTCTTTCTTTTTTCAAACAACTACTTATCAATTCCGTTTATAAAATTTTTTATAATTTCCATCTTTACAGTCATAATCCATCCCTTCATCATATCAACCCTTATTTTTGTACATATATACATTTTACATTCTTTAAAATTTTGGGAGGCACTTTCCTCTAACAAACCAAAATACACCCCAAATCTAGTGTGTGGCACTGATCTATATACCAGCCTGATCATATTTGATCACATTCTGGTTTCTTGTTGTTGTTGTTGTTGATGTTTTGTTTTGTTTGTTTTTGTTTTTATCTTCATCTTTTTCTTTTTTTTCTTTCTCTTTTTTCTCTCTTTCCCTTTCTTTTCCCACTGCTTCAGGTCTTTTCTGATTTGTTTAGAGTATATTTTCTGGGGACGTTGTTACTCTGCTAGCATTTTGTTCTCTCATTAATCTATTCTCCTCTGCACAAAATGACAAGACGGAAAAAATCACCTCAACAAAAAGAACAAGAGGTAGTACTGACTGCCAGGGACCTACTCAATACGGACATTAGTACGATGTCAGATCTAGAGTTCAGAATCATCACTTTAAAGATACTACCTGGGCTTAAAAAAATATGGAAGTTATTAGAGAACCCTTTCTGGAGAAGTAAAAGAACTAAAATCCAACCAAGTAGAGATCAAAAGGCTATTAATGAGGTGCAATCTGAAATGGGGGCTCTAACTGCTAGAATAAATGAGGCAGAAGAGAGAATCAGTAATATAGAAGATGAAATGATGGAAAATAAAGAACCTGAGAAAAAGATAAACAACTACTGGATCATGAGGGCAGAATTCGAGAGATAAGCGATACCATAAGACAAAACAACATTAGAATAATTGGGATCCCAGAAGAAGAAGAAAGAGAGAGGGGAGCAGAAGGTATAATGGAGCAAATTACAGCAGAGAACTTCCCTAATTTGGGGAAGGAAACAGGCATGAAAATCCAGGAAGCACAGAGAAACCCTCTCAAAATCAATAAAAATAGGTCAACACCCCAACATCTAATAGTAAAACTTACAAGTCTCATAGACAAAGAGAAAAGCCTGAAAGCAGCTCGGGAGAAGAGATATGTAATCTACAAGGGGAGAAACATTAGATTGGCAACAGACCTATCCACAGAGACCTGGCAGGCCAGAAAGGACTGGCAGGATATCTTCAGAGCACTAAATGAGAAAAATATGCAGCCAAGAATACTATACCCAGCTAGGCTGTCATTGAAAATTGAAGGAGAGATAAAAAGCTTCCAGGACAAACAAAAACTAAAGGAATTTGCAAACACAAAACCAGCCCTAGAAGAAATATTGAAAGGGGTCATCTAAGCAAAGAGAGAGCCTAAAAGCAACATAGACCAGAAAAGAACACAGACAATATACGGTAACGGTCACCTTACAGGCAATACAATGGCACAAAATTCCTATCTTTCAATAGTTACCCTGAATGTAAATGGGCTCAATGCCCCAATCAAAAGACGCAGGCTATCAGATTGGATAAAAAAACAAGACCCATCGATATGCTGTCTGCAAGAGACTCATGTTAGAACCAAAGACACCCCCAGATTGAAAGTGAGGGGGTGGAAAACCATTTACCATGCTAATGGACACCAAAAGAAAGCTGGGGTGGCAATCCTTATATCAGACAAATTAGATTTTAAACCAAAGACTGTAATAAGAGATGAGGAAGGACACTATATCTTACTTAAAGGATCTATCCAACAAGAAGATCTAACAATTGTAAATATCTATGCCCCTAACATGGGAGCAGCCAATTATATAAGCCAATTAATAACAAAAGCAAAGAAACACATCGACAACAATACAATAATAGTGGGGGACTTTAACACCCCCCTCACTGAAATGGACAGATCGTCTAAGCAAAAGATCAACAAGGAAATAAAGAACTTAAATGACACACTGGACTAAATGGACTTCACAGACCTATTCTGAACATTCCACCCCAAAGCAACAGAATACACATTCTTCTCTAGTGCCCATGGAACATTCTCCAGAATAGATCACATCCTAGGTCATAAATCAGGTCTCAACTGGTACCAGAAGATTGGGATCATTCCCTGCCTATTTTCAGACCACAATGCTTTGAAACTAGAACTCAATCACAAGAGAAAGTCAGAAAGAACTCAAATACATGGAGGCTAAAGAGCATCCTACTGAAGAATGAATGGGTCAACCAGGAAAGTAAAGAAGAATTAAAAAAATACATGGAAACCAATGAAAATGAAAACACAACTATTCAAAATCTTTGGGATGCAGCAAAGGCTGTCCTAAGAGGAAAGTATATAGCAATACAAGCCTTTCTCAAGAAGCCAGAAAGGTCTCAAGTACACACCTAACCCTACACCTAAAGGAGCTGGAGAAAGAACAGCAAATAAAGCCTAAACCGAGCAGGAGAAGAGCAATAATAAAGATCAGAGCAGAAATCAATGAAATAGAAACTCAAAGAACAGTAGAACAGATCAATGAAACTAGGAGCTGGTTCTTTGAAAGAATTAACAAGATTGATAAACCCCTGGCCAGACTTAACAAAAAGAGAAGAGAAATGACCCAAATCAACAAAATCATGAATGAAGGAGGAGAGATCCCAACCAACACCAAAGAAATACAAACAATTCTAAGAACATATTATGAGCAACTCTATGCCAGCAAATTAGATAACCTG
>NW_025411675.1:0-4220 GCF_002201575.2 Neomonachus schauinslandi | reverse complement strand
TTAGGAGAATTTTTCACAATAGCAAAAATGCGGAAGCATCCCAAGTGTCCATCAACAGATGAATGGATAGGCAAAATGTGGTCTGTACATACAACGGAATATTATTCAGCCTTTAAAGAGAAGGAGGTTCTGACATCTGCTAAAATGTGGATGAGCCTCAAGGACGTTATGTTAAGTGAAATCAGCCAGGCCCCAAAAGACAAATACTGATGATTCCATTCATATGAGGTCCCTAGAGTAGTCAAAACCATAAAGACAGGAATTATAATAGTGGTTGCCAGGGGTCTGGGAGAAGGGACATAGGGGCATGAGTGCTTAGTAGGTATGGAGTTTTAATTTCACAAGAGGAGAAAAGCTCTGGAAATGGATGGTGATGACAGTTGCACAATGGTGTGGATGTATTCAACACTATTGAACAGTAACTGAAAAGTTGTTAAGATGGTAAATTTCATGTTATGTGTATTTTACCACAAAAAAGGAAGTCTAACTTGGTCTTTCCTATTCACACTGATATCCCTTCACCTTATGGTCTACTGTCTGTTAGTAGGCCCTTGGAGTGAACTCAATAAATATGGTAAACACATAAAAGCTGCTGGAGATCCTGGGTGAATTCACAAATTATCCATGACAGGCAAGCACAGGACCCCGTGTGCCCATGACAGTGAGCTGGGCCCCCGAGGATCAGACGAAGCAGTTGTTTTCATGATTTGCTTTTCTCCTTCACTGTCTTTCAAATGTATTCCCCTCTAGTGGATATTCTTCCCCTCATTTCCCAGCTTTTGTTTCTTGGGGAATTAAATTGCACTCGGGTCCTTGAATTGACCACCTGTCAGGTCATAAGCATTTTTAATTTCTCAGCCAGGTATACTAGTGCTGAGAGCCTGTTTTAAACATCCAGTCTGGGTCTGAGCAAGAGGTTGGTGGTGGTTGCCATGGAGCTGGCTGTGCTCCAGACCCCAGAGGACACAAGAGCCATTCTGTTTTACACTCTGTCAAGTCCCTCAACAGAAAGTAAGCAGGCCCTTCACTGCCCCTAAGAAGTGGTCCTGTGTCCCCAAGTACAGAGCAGAGTATGTATGCAAAGGAGCAGAAGTCAAGCAGAAAGGGAACCCACTAGAGCCTTATTTGAAGGAGTGATTTCCCAAGTGGAAGTTCATGTTACCATAGCTGCAACTTATTACCCAGAAAATCCGTGGTCCCAACACTCAAGCAAATAAACTGCATCCTGCTGGTGAGTTTTGACATCAGTTCATACATTATGCAATAAAGATTGGAGTTGGGCGCCTGGGTGGCTCAGTTGGTTAAGCGACTGCCTTCGGCTCAGGTCATGATCCTGGAGTCCCGGGATCGAGTCCCGCATCGGGCTCCCTGCTCGTCAGGGAGTCTGCTTCTCCCTCTGACCCTCCCCCCTCTCATGTGCTTGCTCTGTCTCATTCTCTCTCTCTCAGACAAATAAATAAAATCTTTAAAAAAAAAAATAAAATAAAATAAAATAAAGATTGGAGTTGCCTGTTTTTGTCACTTCTCTGGGGAGATCTTAGGGTGAGAAGCATTTTCGAACTATAGTTCTACTGTTTCCGAATCAGGAGTATAAGCATTGTTAAGGAAGAAAAAGGCTCACTGGTTTTAAACTGCATCTTGAAGACTGGCTCGTGATGCAGGAGCATTTCTTTGAACCTACCAAGCGTTCCCAAGCTGGCTGTTTGACGACCTCCTAGGCCACTTGCATCTCAGCCAGCACATTTCCATAAGAAGGTTTCTCCCCTCTACAAACTGTAATTCTCTCTCTTTCTCTCTCTCTCTCTGCTCTGCCTGCCAGTAAATTGCCTATTGTATTCAGCTTGTATTGATAACAACTTGTCCTTGATGTTAGGTTCTCTCCCTGACACACTGAGCACCAACAAGAGTAAATACAACACAACCACTGAGTCCCAGCCATGGCTTGTCCCCAGATGGGATATTTCAGACCACAGAACTAATGGTTTCACCATATCTGAATTTGGTCTGTGTGCTCTATAAGAGGCAAAATTCAAAACTTTTGGTACAGTTGCAAAAGCAATTAAATGGGGGGAAGGATGGTCTTTTCAACAAATGGTGCTGAAGCAACTCAGGTATCTGTGGGCAAAGGAAAATTAACCCCAACTAAAGCTCACCCCGTATGCAAAAACTAACTCAAAATGGACCACCGGTTTAAAGGTAAAACATGAAATGATAAAACTTTTAGAGAATAAGAGTACAAAACCTTCATGACCTAGTCATACACAAAGAGTTCTAGACCTGATGTCAAAAACACAATGCATAAGAGAACAAATCAATAAATTTAATCTCATTAAATTTCAAACTTTTTACTCCGTGAAAGGCCCCATTAAAATGACAGCAAGACAAGCTGCAGTCTGTGAGAAAAACTTTTGCAAACCACATACCTGACAAAGGAATATATAAAGAACTCTCATGTTTAGAATATATAAAGAACTCTCAAAACTCAGCATTAAAAAGGGGGAACAATCTAATTAGAAAATGGGCAAAAGACATGAAAAGACGTTTCACCAAAGATACTATGCAGATGGCAAATAAGCACATGACAAAAATGTTCTATATCACTAGCTCTCAGAGAAATTCAAAGTAGACCATGACGAGATATCACCACACACCTGCCAGAAGAGCCAAAAGAAAAAGTAGTGACAATACCAGGTGCTGGTGAGGAGATGGAGAAACTGGATCTGTCATACACTGCAGGTGAGCGTATAGAATGATATGACCGTTCCGGGAAATAGTGTGGCAGTTTATTAAAGAATCTCAACCTAGACTTCCCCTACAACCCAGCAGTAGAACCTCTGGGCGTTTATGCCAGAGAAATGAAGAGTTATGTCCACACAAAAGGCTGTACTTGAATTTTCATAACAGTTTTATTTGTTATAGCCCAAAACTGGAAACCACCAAAATGTCCCTGAATAGATGAATGGTTAAATAGACTGTGGTATGACCACCGCATGGAACACTCCTGAGCAATTAAAAGGAGTAAAATACAGATACATGTAGCAACTTGGATGGATCTCAAGGGCAGGATGCTGAGTGAACAAAGCCAATCTCAAAAGGTCATATTCTGTATGATTTCATTTGCATAACATTCTTGAAATGACAAGATCACAGAGGTGAAGAATAGACTAGTGTTCAGACGGGTTAGAGACAGGGGAAGGGAATGAGGCATACCAATAAAGGGATAGCATGATGGAGGTTTCTGTGTGGATGGAATGGTTCTGTACCTTGACTGTGATGGTGGTTACAGGAACCTACACATATGAAAGATGACAAAAAACTTCACACAGAGTACCGATGTCCGTTTCCTGGATTTGATATTGAACAGCAGTTACCTAAAATGTAAGCATTGAGGGAACCTGGATGAGTGGTACATGGAATCTCTCACACTATCTTCACAACTTCCTGTGGATCTATAATTATTTAAAAAATACAAACTTAAAAGCAAGGAAATCCAACTTTAGTATTTAGTAAATCTGGAAGCAAAAACACCTATGGAAAAAAAAGGCAGGAGCATATGAGGAATATGTCAAGACTTCTATTGCCTTAATAGAGATTTGGGATGTCAAAATGTAGGAACTCTTCTGCTTGGAGTCACACAAATTCTGAAAACACAGTTCTGCCCCATTAAAGAATGACAGAGAATGTAAAGTTTTGATTTATGGTGTTCCTAAATCCAGCTTTTATTTTAATAGCTGTGAGCTCCAGGCTCACATAGGGTTGCTGCTGTCTTCCATGGCACTGCCTGTTTCCAGCAGCTGTATGACCTTTGAGGGGATATAACCTGGCCAGGTAGAGCTGCGTCCTCCACGGGGCCATGTGAGGTGGTGGGCCAGCTGGGGAGCCATGTGCACCTCCCATCCCTGAGGGCATTAGAGGCAAAACTCTCTGGAAAGAAGAGAAATGAAGACAAGTGAATTTATCAGAACTCTTCTCAAAATGAGTAACATGCATAGCTGAAAGGAGTTCTTGAATAGGTGTGGAGGGGTATGGGGATGGATGTGAGACCCCAAGTACAAGTAAGCTAAACCCGCCAAGTGGCCTAAATCTCTTCATCCACGGGGTTTCCTGGTACAGATTTGGGGGTGTTTGTAAGCAGGATGGAATCCCTCAAGACCACTGAGGGCAGCTCATGGTTGCAGCAGATAACCCTCCTTCTCCCTTCCCCAGCACTGCTCTGAGGC
>NW_025411674.1:0-4222 GCF_002201575.2 Neomonachus schauinslandi | reverse complement strand
GTTTCCAACCCTCTGCCTCAGACCAGAGAGACCGCAGTCTGTTCTTCAGTGAGCTCTCCAGGCCACACTGTCTCCGTTTCTGTCTGTGCTGCTATAAACTGCAGCGTCCTGGGTTGTGCGCCCCTCCGCAGCGCTCCCAGTCCTGCCTCCAGGTCGGCCTGGCTCTGCCCTTTGTGCTTCTAAAACCGCCAGCTGCTCCCAGTTCACACGCGCGACTCCACCGCTTGGGGTCCTGTCCCGGGGACTGCAGTTCACCTGCCCGACCCCGGCGCACCGGGTTTCCGTCTTGGAGGCTGCAGTTCTTCCGTCTTGGAGGCTGCAGTTCGGGTGTGCGTGACTCCCACTCCAGGTTTCTGTCTGGGGGGCTGCAGTTCGGGTGCGCGCGACCCCGCTGCTCTGGTTTTCCACCCCAGGGGTTGCCCTAGAGTCCTTTCCCGACGCTACCGGTCCTGCGCGTCTGCGCCCCGCCTGCAGTGCAGGAGGCTGTCACTCACCGGCGGTGTAGGATCCCCACGGCCAGGCTCCCTCCCGCCGCCATTTATCCTCCTATATCTGCCCGCAGAATCACGGCTCTCCGCTGTGAGAATATCACCAACTGCCTGTGATATTCTGTTTGTAGAGATCCAGATCTTCTTACATCTCAGGCTGGTTTCGTGGGTGCTCAGAGTGGTCTGGTAGATATCCAGCTCAATTCCGGGGACCAGCTGAAATAGGGTCCCCTACTCCTCCGCCATCTTTCCCCCCTCCCAGTCTTTGATAGATTAACATGCTTTGGGAATCTCAAGGTGGGGTGTGTTATTTTGCTTTTTAAAATTATATTTGACCATTGCAAGTTCTCCCTTCACCTGCAAAAGAGAAAAAAAGTGGCTCAGCCTGTTGTGCATCTGCCTTCGGCTCAGGTCATCATGCCAGGGTCCTGGGATTGAGTCCATGTTGGGCTCTCTGCTCTGCGGGGAGCCTGCTTCTCCCTCTGCCTCTGTCTCTCTGTCTCTCATGAATACATAAATAAAATCTTAAAAAAAACAAAAGAGAAAAAAAAGCATTTCTAGGGACCAGTATTGCATAGAAGATTCTGTGGGCACTGCTCGTTTGTAACAGGAGACTGTTGATGGCATGTGAAGACATACTGCTGGAAACTCAGTCACACATTTGCATGAAGGAAGTGCAGATGTTATGATCAATTATCTCTTGAACTAAGACAACAGTAGAAGTGATATCCTGCCAGAATATCAGATGAACACCTTTTATGGAAATCAGTTCTCTTTCCATATGGAGAGGGGGAGAGTAAAGGATCCTTTAACACATGTTTATTTCTCATTCTCTTTTTTGAATATCCTGCTCTATAGCAAAATGTCAAGAAAATGTTTTCACAGTCTGTCTTGCCACCTAGAGTGTTTGGGTGTCACTCGATAGCGGTAATCATACTGACCTCAGGCCCAGGATTCCCCTTTCAGACTTCTTTACAGGGCAAGAGCCAGAGAGACGTGATTGTGGTCCCCATGCCCTACCACTGTGCTCACTGAGTACTTGCTTCTGTCACCCTGAGTGTTTGACATCGACAAACTCTTTACCCCTTGGTGGTAGATCAGAGGTTATCCCCTTGCTGGCTGATCATGACTGTTGCCTGATTTCTGACCCTCAGCTATAACCTGATGTGAAATTTTGTCTTGTGGTGATTCTGGGTTCTGACCCAAACTGTTAACAGTCTCATTGTATTCCCACATTTCCTCAAAATGGAATATTCTAGGCTGCTAGGGAAGATGGATCTAGCTACAGGCTGTGGCAACTGGAAGGAGAGTCTGCTCATGCTAACTGAACTTTGGCCTTAACTTTTTATGCAAGTGATGCTTCCAGAGGACATCTAAACTTGATAAAATCCCATTGTTGCATTATCCAAGAATATTGCCCAGTGCAAGGTGGGATTCATCTAGTAGTGTATGCTGCATAAGCCTGCCTTTTTATCTCAGGGCACATACTCAGACTCATGACCCTAAATTAAGGCTGTAAAGCTGCCCTTTTAGAGGTCTAGTGAGAATATATATAGAGTCTCCAGACTAATGGAACACAAGTACCCTATAACTCTAAATGCAAGGATGTCTGGTAAAACTGGACTGGAGACAAGGCAAAGGATAGAGGCTGAATTCAAATATCCTCTTTTCTCCTCTGCTGAATTGAAGACAACCTAGCCTGCAATGTTGCCTTGAACTGAGTTATTCCTCCAAATTCACTGGTTAGAACCATACGTCTGCTTCATAAAGGAGGACAGAAGAAGATGGAATGGCCATAGTAGTGACCATGCCTGCCAGATGTCAGAAGTGATGCTCCAAAAAAGTCATATTAGTGAGTCCTCTTCCCTTGGTAAGGATTGAGTAAAAGAGTGGAAAGAGAATAAAGCCATGGGGACCCCAACATTCTTACCTTGTAGGAGAAGGAGCTCAAGCTGAAAACTGGTAGAAAGATAAGATGGAGAGCCTTTTGAACACAAATACACATTTTCCAAAATGTAAATCCCTCCACATTAGATGAAGCAGGAAATAGCAACCTGCTGATTACAAATGCTGTGTTGTCATGGAAGGAGAAGGTAATCAAGTGTGTCGATTTTACTGCAGTATTCCTTCAAAGTGTGCAATCTGAGATAGGCTGTGGCATAGCCTTAAGGCTTGGAAATATTTCCTTACTTGGGGCTGATGCTCACTTCTGTTCCAAAACTTGACACTTCCTGACACCAACCCGATGAGTAGTGTGACTCAGTAATGTCTCCGTTAACTTGTCTTTTGAAAGGTGTCTGTCAGCTGGTCATCTGCTTATGAATGGCATATATTCATTTCAACCAAAAGACAGCATTTCAGACACGCCAAAACTGAAAAGTCCAGAAGTGCAAAGGTTCCAATACTTTGACATGTCCTAGTGTATTATGAAGATATTCAACAGCCTGTTGAGAAAATGGGAAAAGAAGTAGAAGGGATGAAGCCAGCATGCAATGACTAATGAGCATATAGGGGAAAGAATAAATCGGACTTAAAGACAACTGGAAGGAGAGTCTGCTCATGCTAACTGAACTTTGGCCTTAACTTTTTATGCAAGTGATGCTTCCAGAGGACATCTAAACCTGATAAAATCCCATCGTTGCAGTATCCAAGAACATTGCCCAGTGCAAGGTGGGATTGATCTAGTAGTGTATGCTGCATAATTACTAGTATTGTATGCTGCATGTTCAAGGCTTTGGACTAGTTGGATGCGCCAACGATAGGCATTTTCTTTCACTGCCTTATGCCCATGTAATATTCCCAACCTTTCACAGCATGCAAACCACATACAGTTATGTGAGAGGGAAGCATTACCTTGCTCATCATGCAGAGACAAAAGGGACTCAGGGAGGTTAAAATGACTTGTTCATGGTTGCTCAGCCTACCAAGTCAGAATGTGAACACAAAGCTTCTGACTCATAAGCTCATTGCTCTTTACACTCCCTATCATACCTGCCCCTGTCTTTGCATGTGTTCCCTTTGCCACCATGTCCCCTTGAATCCATCTTGGATGTCCTCCCTAGCTCCCTATTTTTATTGGAGCCTAGAGCTAGGAGAGAACTGGAATCAGTGGAGGTCCAGGAACAGGTTTGTGGAGAGTGTTGTTGTGGAAGCTGGCACAGGTTGGATGCGACCTTGGGCTGGTTTGTGTCTGTTGAAAGCTCTTCAGTTGGTTCTGTCCTGTGTCATGGGGGATCTTCCACTCTGGGCGATGACATGGGGGAGGGTGCAGTATTTCCAGCCAGTCTGTCTTTTTTTTTTTTTTTTAAAGATTTTATTTATTTATTTGAGAGAGAGAATGAGAGAGAGAGAGAGCACATGAGAGGGGGGAGGGTCAGAGGGAGAAGCAGACCCCCTACTGAGCAAGGAGCCCAATATGGGACTCGATCCCGGGACTCCAGGATCATGACCTGAGCCGAAGGCAGTCGCTTAACCAACTGAGCCACCCAGACACCCAGCCAGTCTGTCCATATAAAAAAGGAAGTCATTTCTTTCAAAGAAATGGAACAAATAATCCTAAAATTTGTATGGAACCAGAAAAGACCCCGCATAGCCAGAGGAATGTTGAAAAAGAAAAGCAAAGCCGGCGGCATCACAATTCCAGACTTCCAGCTCTATTACAAAGCTGTCATCATTAAGACAGCATGGTACTGGCACAAAAACAGACACATAGATCAATGGAACAGAATAGAGAG
>NW_025411673.1:0-4223 GCF_002201575.2 Neomonachus schauinslandi | reverse complement strand
TGTCTTTGTATCTAAAATGAATCTCTTATAGGCAGTATATTGATGAGTGTTTTTTTTGTATAACATTTATTTAATCCATTCTGACACCTTCTGTCTTTTGTTTGGACCATTTTATTCATTTATATTGATAGTAATTATTGAAAAATATGAATTTAGTGCCATCGTGTTAATTGTAATGTGGCTGTACCTGTGGATTTTCTCTGTTCCTTTTTGGTCTTTGTTACTTTCGGGATCTCTTTCTTGTCTATGTGTCCCCTTTAATACTTCTTGCAGGGCTGGGTTGGTGTACATGAATTCCTTTAATTTTGTTTATCTGAAAAACAGCCTAGCTGGATATAGTATTCCTGGCTGCATATTTTTCCAACGTAGCACATTGAATATGCCAGTCCTTTCTGCCCTGCCAGGTCTCTGTGGAAAGGTCTGCTACCAGCCTTATCTGTCAACCTTTGTAGTTTCAGAACATCTTGTCCCAAGCTGCTTTTAGGATTTTCTCTTTATCTTTGAAATTTGCAAGTTTCACAATAGTATGTTGTGGTGTTGACTTCTTTTCGTTGATTTTGAGGGGAGTTCTCTGTGCCTCTTGGCTTGAATGCCTGTTTGTCTTCTTGCTCTAAGGAAGTTTTGAACTTTAATTTGTTCGAATAAACCTTCTGCCCCCTTTGCCTACTCCTCTTCTGGGACTCCTGCAATACAGATATTATTTCACTTATGGAGTTGCTGAGTTCCCTATGTCTACCTTCATAATCTAATAGTTGTCTTTCCTATTTCAGTTGTGATAGTACGCATGTTCAGCTTCCTTATATTTCATAACTTTGTCTTCTGTATCACTGATTTCCTCTTCTGTTTCATTCATCCTCATTTTTATGGCCTGCACATGAGACTGCATCCCAGTAATAGCATTTTTATTTTCGGCCTGACTAGATTTTAGAATTTTATGTCTACAGTCAGGGATTCTCTTGCGTCTTCTATGCTTTTTTCAAATCCTGCTAGTATTTTTATAATCTTGGTTTGGAGTTCTAGTTCAGATATCTTATATCTGTATTGACTAAATCTGTGGCTACGAGTACTACCTCCTTTCTCTTGTGTTAAATTCCTCCATCTACTCAAATTCACAACCTAAACTTATATCTAAAGGACATAGAAAAGGAACAGCACATAAAGCCTATAGCAAGCAGAAGAAGGGAAAGGTTTGGATCACAGATATATGATATAGAGAAAAATAAAATAGTAGAACAGATCAATGAAATTAAGCTGGTTCTTTCAAAGAATTAATAAAACAGATAAACACCAAGGCAGAATTCTCAACATGAAAGAGAAAGGAATCAAATAAGCAAAATCATGAATGATAGAGGAGAGATCACAAACACCACCACAGAAACACAAACAAATTTAAGAGAATGTTATGAATATTTATATACCAACAAACTGGTCAATCTGGAAAGAATGAATAAATTCTTAGAAACATGCATACTATCAAGACTGAAATAGGAAGAAATAGGCAATTTGAACAGATCCAAACCCCACAAAGAAGTTGATTCAGTAATCAGAAATGTCCCAAAAAGCAAAAGTCAAGGGCCAAATGGCTTCCTAGGGGAATTCTACCAGACATTTATAGAATAAGTTAATACCTTATTCTTCTCAAACTGTTCCAAAAAGTAGACACAGAAGGAAAACTTCCAAATTCATTCTATGAGTGCAGCATTACCCTGACACCAAAACTAATAGACTAAACTAAAAAAAGAACAGGTCATTACCCCTGATGACTATGCATGCAGATATTCTCAATAAGATACTAGCAAATCCAACCCAACAGTCCATTAAAAGAATTATTCACCATGAGCAAGTGAGACTTATTCCTGGGCTGCAAGGGTGGTCAATATTCAGAAATCTATCGAAGTGATACAGCAAATTAATAAAAGAAAGGGTAAGAACCATATGATCCTTTCAGTAGGTGCAGAAAACAAAACAAAACAAAACATTTGAAAAAGTAGAGCATCCATTCTATGTAAAAGCCTTCAACAAAGTTGGGATAGATGGAACAAAAGTCAACACAGCAAAAGCGATATATAAAGACCCATGGCCAGTATCATCCCCAAAATGGGAAAACTGACAGCTTTTCCATTACAGTCAGGAATAAGACAGGGAAGTCCACTGTCACCAATATTATTTAACATAGTACTGTAGATCCTAGACTTAACAATCAGGCAACAAAAAGAAAATTACAAAACAAGACACAAAACATCCAAATTGGCAAGAAACATGTTCAACTTTCAGTATATGCAGATGACATGATAGTCTATGTATAAAACTTAAAAGACCCTACCATCAAATTTCTGGGCTGATAAATATATTCAGCAGTGTTGCAGGATATAAAACAAATATACAGAAATAGCCAAAATAATTCTGAAAGAGAAAAACAAAACTGGGAGAATCACGTTTCCAGATTTTAAGCTCTATTACAAAGCTGTAGTCATTGAGATAATATTGTACTGGTGCTTAAACGGACACATAGATCAATGGAACAGAATAGAGAACCAAGAAATGGACCCTGGACCAATCTTCAACACATCGTGAAAGAAAATATCCGGTGGAAAAAGAAGACAGTCTCTTCCACAAATGATGTTGGGACAACTGGATTGCATGATGGCAGAAGAATGAAACTGGACCATTTTCCTAAACCATACACAAAAATAAATTCAAAACAGTTGAAAGACCTAAATGTAAGACAGGAAACCATCCAAAACCTAGAGGAGAACAGAGGCAGTCGCTTCTTTGCCATGAGTCATAGAAATTTATCATGAAATATGTCTCCTGAGGCAAGGAACCTAAAGCAAAAAGGAACTATTGGGACTTCATCAAGTAAAAGCTTCTGCACCCTAAAAGAAACAATCAGTACAACTAATGGCAACCTACAGAATGGGAGAAGGTATTTGCCAATGTCTTAACAGATGAAGAATTATCATCCAACGTCCATAAAGATCTTAACAAACTCAGGACCCCAAAATTTAATTTTCCAGTGAAGAAATGGGCAGAAGATATGAACAGACATTCTTCCAAAGAAAACATACAGAGAGCTAACAGACAGATGAAAATACTCACAACAGCATTCAACTTCATGTAAATGCAAGTGAAAATCAAGATGCGATACCCCCTCACAACTGTCAGAATGGCTAAAATTAACAAAACAGGAAACAACAGATGTTGGCAATGATGTGGAGCTAGAGGAAGCCCTGACACTCTTTGTGGGAATGCAAACTGGCGCAGCTACTCTGGAAAACAGTATGGAGGTGCGGCAAAAAGTTAAAAATTGAACTACCCAATGACACAACAATTGTACTGCTAGGTATTTAGCTGAAGGACACAAAAATACTTATTCCTAAGAGCACATGCATCCCCATGTTTATAGGAGTATTATCAACAATAGTGACATTATAGAAAGAGACCAAATGTCTATCAACTAATAAATATGCAAAGATGTTACATAACACATTCACCAAAAGAATGAAATCTTGCCATTTCCGATGAAGTCAACAGAACATGAGTGTGTTATGCTAATGAAATTATGTCAGTCAGAGAAAGGCAAATACCATATGGTGTCACTCACATGTGAAATTTAAAAACAAAACAGATAAACAGAGGGGTATAAAATTACAACACAAACATCAACAACAACATCAACAACAGCAAAAGGGAAGCAAACCATAAGGAACTGCTAAATATAGTAAACAAACTGAGGGTTGATGGAGAGATTTAGAGGGGGATGTGCTAAATTCATTATTGGAATATATGTGTTGTGATGAGCTATGGGTGTTATATGTAAGTGACGAAGCATTAAATTCTACACCTGAAATCAATTTCACCATATATGTTACCTAACTAGAATTTAAATAAAAATTTGGAATAAAAAAAAAAACAACTTTGGACATAATGAACATGTATAGACTTATTCTAATATCATTGGCACACACATTATTTCATACTTATATGGAGTATACACCAAAATAGATCATATTCTGAGTTGCAAAATATACCTTTACAAAGGTAGTAGAAGTCATATAGTGTCGGTTGGCCAAACATAGAGGAATGAAACTAGAAATCAATGTCAGAAAACTAAATTAAACATTCCATCATATGTGGGGATTAAACACATGTCTAAATAACATGGGGAAACACATAAATCTCAAGAAACATTTTATTTTTCTAAAGTTTACTTATTTATAATC
>NW_025411672.1:638-4224 GCF_002201575.2 Neomonachus schauinslandi | reverse complement strand
AGGTTCTGATGAATAATCCAACGCATAGCCGGCCCCACCCCCACGCAGCCTCAAGCTGATTTCCCTCAAGGGGCGGGGCGGGCGGGTGATTACCGGTGGTGATTAAAAGCCGCCTGCCGAACATGTTAATTTGCTTAAGATTCTCATCTCCTAAATCTCCTTTCTGGGCATTTAAGCAAAATTCTGTCTTTGAGAGCATTTGGCCTGGCTGGCAGAGGGTGGGGACGCACGTCTGGAAGAAGGGCCTGCCAGGCCCCCAGTAGTCTCATTTTCTTCTCGTTTGAAGAGGGCGACAGTCAGATGGTGGGGGAGCGAGCCTGGGGCCCCTGCCTGAGCCCTTCTCTCTTGGGGTAGGGGTTGGGGTGGAGAGCTCATGCGCTGGAGCCTCAATCCTGCCCTCCCCCCAGGCCCTACTCCTCCTGCAGGCGCACTGCCCTGAGTTGCCCCAGCCCACCACCCCTCCCCGCTCCCTGCCTCCCTGCCCCCTGCCAGCGCCTACTCCCTGCCTGGGGCCCAGGGGTCCTGCAGAGGACTTTGCTCCTGCCCGGGTTGCAAGGGCTGGGCTTCCTCAGCCCTAGGGACAGAGCCCAGGCCTAGATGCCTAGCACAGGGGGCCTGCATGTCAAAGCAACCCAGGGAGTCCTCCTCCCACCCCCACTCCCTGGAACTGGGTCCTCGCCTTCCAGATCTCAAACCCTGGGCAGGGGCCACTGTGAGGCTGGATCTGGCCGTGAGCTCCAGCTGCCTCCATCCTTTGGTTCCCAAACATTGCCAGGAGAAGGCCAGACTGTGCCCCAACACATGGGCGCCAGCCTGGACAGTGGGCCCGGAGCCCCGGATTCCCAGCCAGGCCTGTAAAAGCGGGCAAAGCTCACTCCCCACCCCCTGCCTCGGTTCCTCATCTGTGCCAGGGTCACGGAACTGGGCTCCACAGCGGGCAGCCACTCACGGTCCGCTGCATCGGGGTCAGCCGAGCCCTCCCCGCCTCCGGTGTCGAGCCTCGCCACCCAGAGCTGACCCTGGGGGTCCGACTCCACGTTCCGTACGAGTTCCATGAGCGTGTACCACGCTGTGCACCCAGACCCTCAGCGCGCCCGTCTAGCTCTGCCTCTGCTGGGGGCACAGAACCCCGGCCCCCACACCCACCCCCGCCAACACCCTGCCACGCCCCGAAGCCTGCTCGCCACCGCGAGTCCCACAGTTCCCTTGAAAGAGTGTGACGCGGCCCCTCTCCCAGTCATCGTGCAGGGAGACACCTCTGACTTCCCGGAAACACCGTGTGGGCAGCCCCTGTGATGGGGAAGAGTGCATTGACCGAGGCCCCGAGCGGGCCAGGGTGCTTGGGGACCCCCAAAGGCTGTGTGCGCACACACACGCGCACGGCCTGTGTCGGGACAGAGGACCGCTGGTGGGGACCCAGAAACAGAGGTGTGGAGCGTGGCCGAGGCACAGGCAGAGCCAAGGCAAAGGGAGTGCTGCCCTGGCCACTCGCTGGCTGCGCCCCCCCGGGGTGGCCTGCAGCCCATTCCCCAAGCCCCCGAGCCCCACGCCAGCCAGGGGCAGCACCCGGGGAAGTCCTACTCCGTCCCGCCTCTGTGTGGCCCATGGGAATTCACTGCCCCTCTGGCCTTAGTGTCCCTGTCTGGAACCAAGGGAGGGCCAGCAGTTCCGGGGGCCTCCAGTGGAGGCCATGGAGAAAAGTCTGGAGGGCAGAAAAGGGGCAGGGGCACTAGGTGGGGGCACAGGTGGGGCCAGGCCTCTGGTACCAAAGATCCCAGTGCAATGTTCCCTTTGGTGGCCGCCCCGCGGTGTGAGGAGGGCCCAGGGGCACTGACTTGCTCTTCTGACCTGGGGCAGCAACCACTCTGCCTCACAGCCTCCGGGAGCCAGAGGCCACGAGCAATCGCCTCCCCACGAGTGGAGGGGAGCAGATTTGCTGCTGCAGAAACACCCACAGGGCACCTTGGATTTCGTCTATGGACTTCCGTCCTCCCTAAATCTCCAAGGAAACGCTTCGCCCGTGACCTGCTGCAGGCAAGCTGCAGCCCAGCGTCCAGCGGGCCCTGCCGAGAGCCCACCAGCACCGGGGGGGGGTGGGGGCGGGGGCACAGTGGGGGCCTCGGCAGGTCCTCCACACTGCTCCTCAGAACGCCCGAGTCCAACGGGCCCCCAGAGGCCGCCTGGTCCAACCCCTTTGCTTTTCAGATAGGGAAACTGAAGCACAAGGGTCTTGCCCGGGGCTCATAGCCAAGCAGAGGCAGGGCCCTGACCCCAGGAGTGAGTTCCAGAGGGGGCGTCTGGGAAGATGGCTGGAAAAAGCGGATCCAAGCAAGCCCCCGACCCGGACAGAAGCACAGGTACTTGGGTGAGCCGCCAACAAAACGACAGGGACAGAGGCCCTGGGTGGCAGGTGCTGTTGCTCAAAGCCTGGCGTCCCCACTGCCCCCAGCACCCCCGTGCCGGCCCCAGACCAGGGCACGAGTCTGCTTCGTGGTCCCCCAAGCCCGGCTGAGCCAGCAAACCGCTTGGACACAGCACTGAGCTCCCCGGCAGGAGGGCAGGATGCACAGGGACCGCACAGCAGCTTGATGGACTTGCTGTCCGTGGAGACAGGGGCCGGCGGGGGAAGCAGAGGCCCACTGGCTGGGCTGGTCCTCATCTTACAGCATCCGGACGGTTGCCGGGGCAGGAGGGAAGCCTCGGCCCTGGGGCTGGTGACCGGTTCCAGTCCCCCTGCAAAGGAGAATGCGGCCAGAGCCCTGGGGCCACAAATGGACCCGTGGGAGGAGGCAGGGAGGATAGGATGCCTCGGGCACTGACCAGGTGGGCTGGCAGGGAAGGAGGCCACAGACAGCCGGAGGCAAGGGGCTTTCTGGAAGGCTCCGCCTGCAGGGCCACAACCCCACCCCCACATCTAAGCCTGCAGGTGCCTTGGCCCCACCCCCCGCCAGTGGCACCCTCAGCCACAACACCCTGCCCCTTGCCTCCCTCCTTGCCCCCCCAGGACTGAAACCCCCCCCACGCCCCCATGCCCCTTGCCAAGGTCGTCAGGTCAGGTTCCTGCCCCGGGCTGCCGGGCCCCCCTGGACCGCCCTGCCTCTCTGCACCAGCCTGACCTAGATTCTGTGCCCGCAAGCGATGGCCAGGCAGAGCCATAGCCAGCCTGGCACCGAGACAAGAGGGCCAGGTTCCAGAGCAAACAGCCGCCCTGCCACAGCCCAGCCCACCCAGGGACAAGCCACGCCACTGGCGAGGTCTGTCCTACCCCTCCCCACAGCCCTGGCCCACAGCAGGTCGGGCCAGCCCTCGCAAGCCCCGTGAGCTGCGCCGCACACCCAGGCAGCCAGTCTTTGCACCCAGGTGCCACCCTGGACGCAGGCATGGGGAACCACTTGGCCGCTTGCATCGATTAAAACCACAAAAATCGGGCGCCTGGGTGGCTCAGTTGGTTAAGCGACTGCCTTCGGCTCAGGTCATGATCCTGGAGTCCCGGGATCGAGTCCCACGTCGGGCTCCCTGCTCAGCGGGGAGTCTGCTTCTCCCTCTGACCCTCCCCCCCTCTCATGTGCTCTCTCTCTCTCTCTCA
>NW_025411672.1:0-538 GCF_002201575.2 Neomonachus schauinslandi | reverse complement strand
TCTCTCTCTCTCTCAAATAAATAAATAAAATCTTAAAAAAAAAAAAACACAAAAATCCTTGGAATCAGAAGCATGCTCGTGCAGATGCAAATGTATGCAAATCAGCCCCTGCCTTTGGCTTCCAGGCCTACAAGCCTTGGGCACATTTCTGGGACAGCAGGGGCATTCTAGCGGCAGCCCTTACCCCAGGGCCAGCTTCAGCCACCTGTGTGTGCCCCGCGCCATCCTTCCTGCCCTTCTCCCTCCCACCTATCCGCACCCCCAGCTGTCAGTCCATGTTTGTTGAGCACCTGCTGTGTGTTAGACTTGCACTTGGGGCTTGGAAGGGAGTAGTGAGCAAAACAGAAGCAGCCCCCACCCTCAGGGAAAGGCAGAGTAGCGGGAATGGGCCCAGCTCCATGGGGCAGCCCTGGACGGGGGTGGGCACAGGAGGGTCTCCCCAGCCCCCCGGAGTGTTAAAACCTTCACAAAACCCAGAAAAGACCAGGCCACTTCCCTGCAGAGCCAGAGCCTCTGGGAGGAGAGGGAGCGGCAGGGG
>NW_025411671.1:0-4225 GCF_002201575.2 Neomonachus schauinslandi | reverse complement strand
AAAAAGAAATAAAAGGTACAAAGATCAGAAGCAAAGTAAAACTATCTCTATTTACAGAAGACCTGATTGCTTACATATCAAGAATCTACAGATTGTTTACATTTGAAGGAATATATGAAATTATTATTGTAACTATTAAGTGAATGTATCAAGGTTGCAGAATACAAAGTTACTATAAAATCAATTGTATTTTTATATACCAGTACCAAACAATTGGAAATAAAACCTAAAAACAATTCCATTTCTAATAGCATCAAGAATGATAAAATAGGAATAAATTTAACAAAAGCTGTGCAAAAATCTCTACACTGAAGATGACAACATACTGGTAACAAAAATTAAAGAAGACCTAAATAAACAGAGATGTATACTATGCTTATGGGTTGGATGATTCAGTCTAGTAAAATGTTCATATGTCAATCTCCTCGAATGTATCTGTAGATTTATACCACAATCCTAATCATAAAACACACTTAGTTTTTTTGTTTGTTTGTTTGTTTTGTTAAAGTGGACAAGTTGTTTCTAAAACCTATATGAAAATACAGGGCATCTAGAATTTTCAAAATGACTTTGAAAAAGAACAAAGTTGAAGGACTTACTGTTACTTGTTTTTAAGACCTATTATAAAGCCACAGAAATTAATATAATGTAGTACTAGCTTAAGGATCAACAAATCCTTACAACAGAATAGAGAACCCCAGAATATACCTGGCTGATTTTCAACAAAGGTTCCAAAGCAATCAATCCGATGGAGGAAAAAAATATGAAATTTGACCCTTATGCCACACCTTACACAAAAATTAAGTTAATATAGATCATACGTCTGGGGAGCCTGGCTGGCTGATTTGGTTAAGCTGCCAACTCTTGATTTAGGCTCAGGTCATGATCTCAGGGTCCTGGGATGGAGCTCTACCTCTGGTTCCATGCTCAGAGGGAGTCGGCTTGAGGATTCTCTTTCCCTCTTCCTCTGCCCCTACCCGCACTTGCTCTCTCTCTGTCTCAAATAAATAAATAAATCTTTTAAGAAATATATAGATCATACACCTAAACATAAGATGTCTCGGTTTTTTTTTTTTAGAAAACATAAGAGAATATCTTCTTGACTTCAGGGTAAGCAAGTGTTTCTAAGCATACATAAAGCGATATCCATAAAGGAAAATAACTGATAAATTAGGCTTTAAAGATAAAAAAAAATCTTTTCCCATCAAAATACGTTGTTAAGCAAATGAACAGAAAATGCATAACTGGGGAGAAAATATTTACAAAACGTGTATCTGGCGAAAGACTGGTATCCAAGATAAAATTTCTGTACTGTAGTTGCATGTTTAGTTTTGAAGAACCTCTCTAGTTACCTAGTTTCTCTGTACTTATTCACTAATTAAAAAAAAACAACTCAATGTTTTAAAATGGACTTTTATTTTGAAATAATTGTAGATTCACATGCAATGATAAGGAATAATACAGCAAGATCTTATAATACTCTTTACCTCCTTTCCCCTAATGTTAACATCTTGCAAAACTATAGTACAATATCACAACCAGGATATTGACATTGATACAATCCACCAATCTTATTCAGATTTCCCTAGTATGCATTTGTATGTGCGTATTTTATGCTATACAATTATAGCACCTGTGTAGGATTATCTATCTACTACCACAGTGAAGATACAGTATGTTTGCAGTGATCAATACAAAGACCCCTGTGTTGCCCTTTTGTAACACACCCACCTCCCTTACTGTGCCCCTCTCCTCATCCCTAACCCTGGCAACCACTAATTTGTTCTCCATTTCTAAAACTTTATCCTCTCAAAAGTGTTACATAATTATATTACACACCTGAAACTAATATAACACTATGTTAATTATAGTGGAATTTTTAAAAGAGTGTTATAGAAATGAATCATACAATGTGTAGCCTTTTGGGATTGCTTTTTTCATTCAGCATAATTCCCTGGAGATTCATCCAAGTTGTTGCTGTATCCTTAGTTTATTCCTTTTTGTTGCTAAATAGGATTCTGAGGTATGGGTACCCCACAGTTTAACCATTCACATGTTTAAAGACATATAGGTTGCTTCCAGGTTTTGACTATTATGAATAAAGCTGTTTTGAACATTTGGGTGTGGTTTTTTGGTTTGTGACTATGTTTTTATTTCTCTGGGAAAATGCATAAGAGTGCAATTGCTGGATTATATTGTAATTGCATGTTTAGTTTTTAAAGAAACTGTCAAACTGCTTTCCTAATTATCCAGTTCCTCACCATCTTGCCAGGACTTAGTGTTGTCAGCCCCTTTTAAAAATTTTAATTAGTCTGATAGGTCTGTAGTGATATCTCAGTATGGTTTTATTTTGCATTTCCCTCATGGTTAATAATATTGAACATTTTTTTCATGTGCCTCTTCAATAAAATGTCTGGTCCTGTCTTTTGCTCTTTTTCTATTTGGATTTTTTTGTACTGTTGAGTTTGGGAGGTCTTTATTTATCTCGATGTTAGTCCTTTGTGAGATACGTGGCTCACAAATCTTTTCTCTAAGTCTGTAGCTTGTCTTTCATCTGCTTCATGTGTGCTTTCATGGAGAAAGGCTTTTAATTTTGATGAGGTCCCTTATGGACTGAATCTTTGTGTCCCTGCAAAATTCATATAATGAATCCTCAATGTGATGGTATTAGAAAGTGGAGGCTTTGGGAAGTAATTAAATTTCGATTAGGTCCTAAGAGTATTACACTCTCATGATGGGATTGATCCCCTTATAAGAAGAGGAAGACAGTGAGCTAGAGGGCTCTAGCTCTCGCTCTGTCTCTCAGTCTCCCCCTCTTTCCCCACCTACCCAGCACTTCATGTGTACTCACTGAAGCAAGGCCAAGTGAATACACTGGGAGAAAATGTCAGTCTGCAATCCAGGAATCAGGCTCTCACTAAACACCTAATCTGCTGGCCTCTTGATCTTGAACTTCCCAGCCTCCAGAACTGAGAGAAAAATTGTTGTTTAAGCCACCCAATCTGTGGTATTTTGTTATACCAGCCTGCGCATATTAAGGTAGGACAGAGTAGTCCAGTTTATCAGTCTTTCCTTTTATGAATTGTGCTTTTGATGTCAATACTAGGAACTCTTTGCTTAACCCCAGATCCCAAAGATTTTCTCTTATTTTTTCCCCAAATGTTTATGGTTTTATATTTTTCATTTATATCTATGATCCATTTTGAGTTATTCTTTGTGTTAGATATAAGGTTTACATGAGGTTCATTTCTGGGGGCCACAGATGTCCAATTACTCCTGCACTAAATGTTGAAAAGGTTATCCTTCCTCCCAGTAAACTGCTTCTGCATTTATGTAAAAAAAAAATCAGTTGAACATATTTCTGTGGATCTACTTCTGGGATCACTGTTCTGTTCTAGACCTCTACAAATACTACAGTTCTTTGATTACTGTAGCTATATAATAAAACTTAATATCAGGTAAAGTGAGTCCTTCTAATTTATTCTTCTTTTTCAAGATTGTTTCAGATATTCTAGGGCCTTACTTTTAGAATAAAATTGTCTATGTCAACCAAAAAAACCTAGCTGGCATTTTGATAGAAATATATTAAACTAGAGCCCAATTTGGGGAAGAACTGACATCTTTACTACATTGGGTTGTCCAATTCATGAACATAGTATGTCATTTATTTGAGTCTCTGATTTCTTTCATTAGCGTTTTATAATTATCAGTATACAGAACCTATACATGTTTGGTTAGATTTATATTTATTTATGTTTCTTTTGGAGCCAGTACAAATTACACTGTATTTTTAATTTTTGTTTCCATATGTTCATTCCTAACATACAGAAAGACAGTTGATTTTTAGAAGGAAAATATTCAGTCTTTCATCATTGAGTCTGATGTAAGATAAAGGGTTTTTTTGGCACATGCTCTTCATCAGTTTGAGGAAGTTCCCTTCTTTTCCTAGATTGCTAAGAGTTCTTTTCATGAATGGGTGTTGGATTTTTTCAAATGATTTTTCTCCATCAATTGACATGATCATGTGCTATGTCTCTATTAGCCTGTTCTTATGGATTTTATTGATTCATTTTCAAATGTTAAACTAGCCTTTCATTTCATGAATAAATCCCAGTTGATCATAATATATAATTTTTTATACATAGCAGGCTTCAATTTGCTAATTTTTTTTTTTTTTTAGGATTTTTGCACCTAAATTCATGAAGGATATTGCCCTATAGTTTTC
>NW_025411670.1:4150-4225 GCF_002201575.2 Neomonachus schauinslandi | reverse complement strand
CTTTTGTAAAACTATATGTTACCAAGGGAAAAAATGTCCGCAATAATCGAATCCACTAAAGATTTCATTTAGGCA
>NW_025411670.1:0-4050 GCF_002201575.2 Neomonachus schauinslandi | reverse complement strand
AAAAAAAAAAAAAAAATTCAACTCGTCATATTTCTACAAAATGGTTTGTTCTGACCAACTTTCCAGTACAAACATAAAATGATGATAGGTAGGCCACTGCTAAATTTTAAGAGTAAATAATATACAAACTAAATTCAGAGCAGGAAAACAAATTTCACAAGAGTACTTTACCTTGATATCAAAATTAAAGTCTTCATCATCTGATGTAGGCCATGAATCATCAGTACCAGGTTTAATAGAAATACTTTAGAGCAAAAACATCAACAAAAACAAGTTCATTAAAAAGAAAAATCGAATGAAAGGTCAGCTATTTACTGAATGACGTTTCTTGATATACTTAAAATTTGGCCTCTGTTTTTGTTGTTTTTATTTTTCCTGTATCATTAACATACAAGTGCTATATTAGTTTCATGTATACAATATAATGATAGGGCAATTCCATACATCTCCCAGTGCTCATCATGACAAGTGCATTCCTTAATCCTTATCTCCTATTTCACCCATTCCCCCACCCATCTTCCCTCTGGTAACCATCAATTTGTTCTCTATCGTTAAGAGTCTGTTTCTTGGTTTGTCTTTTTTTTTTTTCCCTTTGCTCATTTTTATTGTTTCTTAAATTCTACATATGAGCAAAATCATATGGTATTTGTCTTTCTCTAACTGACTTCACTTAGCATAATACTCTCTAGTTCCACCCATTTCATTGCAAATGGCAAGATTTCATTCTTTTCTATGCCTGAAAAATATTCCACTGTGTATGTATATCACTTCTTTACCCATTAATCTATCAATGGACACTTGGGCTGACTCTTGTAAATAATGCTGCAGTAAACATAGGAGTGCATGTATCCCTTTGAATTGGTGTTTCCGTATTTTTTGGTAAATACCCAGTAGTGCAATTATTCGATTATAGGGTAGTTCTATTTTTAACTTTTTGAGGAAACTCCATACTGTTTCCCACAGTGGCTGCACCAGTTTGCATTCCCACCAACAATCCAGGAGGGTTCCTTTTCCTCCGCATCCTCGCCAACACTTGTTTCTTGTGTTTTTGATTTTAGTCATTCTGACAGGTGTGCAGTGGTGTCTCATTGTAGTTTTGATTTGCATTTCCCTGATGATGAGTGATGTTGAGCATCTTCTTATGTGCCTGTTGACCATCTGTATGTTTTCTTTGGAAAAATGTCTGTTCATGTCTTCTGATCATTTTTCAACCGGGTTGTGTTTTGGGTGTTGAGTTCTATCAGTTCTTTGTATTTGTATACTAACCCTTTATCAGATATGTCATTTGCAAAGATCTTCTCCTATTCATAGGTTGCCTTTTCATTTTGTGGACTGATTCCTTCACTGTGCAAAAGCTTTTGATTTTGATGTAGTCCCAATAGTTTATTTTTGCTTTTATTGCTCTTGCCTCAAGAGACATAATTAGAGAAAAACAAACAAACAAAAAAACAAAAAACCACTGCTACAGCCAATACCAGAGAGATTACTGCTTGTGCTCTCTTCAAGTATTTGATTTCAGGTGTCACATTTAGGTCTTAAACCCATTTTTGAGTTTATTTTTAAAGAAAGTGGTCCAGTTTCATTCTTTTGCATGTAGCTGTCCAGTTCTCCCAACACCATTTGTTGAAAAGACTGCTTTTTCTCCATTGGTTATTCTTTCCTGCTTTGTCAAAGATTAATTGACCATATAGTTATGGGTTTATTTCTGGGGTTTTCTGTTCTATTCCACTGATCTATATTTGTTTTTTGCCAGTACCATACTGTTTTGATGACTACAGCTTTGTAATATAACTTGAAATCTGGAATTGTGATACTTCCAATTTGTTTTTCAATATTGCTTTGGCTATTCGAGGTCTTCAGTGGTTCCATACAAATTTTAGGATTGTTTGTTCTAGTTCTGTGAAAAAATGTTGGTATTTTAATAGGCATTGCATTAAATCTGTAGATTGCCTTGGGTAGTATAGACATTTTAACAAGATGTGTTTTTTCCCATCCATGAGCATGCAACGTCTTTCCACTTCTTCTGTCTTGACACAATTTCTGTCATCAATGTTTTATAGTTGTTAGAGTACAGGTCTTTCAAAATTTGGTCTCTGTTTTTAAAAAAGGTTTTCGTTATCTATCTTGCCTCCACCTCTCCGAAGATGTGAAATACCTAGTAAAGACCCAGTCTTAGTTCCCATAACTAAGAGTGACAGGCAAGGAATTCTCTGAAATGTTTCAAAGTTAATTGTTCAAAAGTTAACCACAATGAATTATCGCCTTACACCTGTCAGAATGGCTAGAATCAAAAACACAAAAAACAAGTGTTGGTGAGGATGTAGAGAAAAAGGAACCCTTGTGCACTGGTGATGGGGATAGAAAATGGTGTGAAAAACAGTATGGAGGTTCCTAAAAATATTAAAAATAGAAATACCATATGATCCAGTAATTCCATTACTGGTTACTTACTTTCCCAAAGAAAATGAAAACACTGATTTGAAAAGATATATGCACCCCCATGTTTACTGCAGCATTATTTACAACAGCCAATATATGGAAACAACCCAAGTGTCCATCAACAGATGTATCTCTTACACACACACACACACACACACACACACACACAAACACACACACACACACACAGAGGAATGTTACTCAGCCATAAAAAAGAATATGATCCTGCCATTTGCAACAATGTAGATGTACCTAGAGGGTATTATGCTAAGTGAAATAGTCAGAGAAAGACAAATACTATGTGATTTCACTGATATGTAGAATCTAGAAAGCAGAACAAATGAACAAACAAAAAGCAGAAACAGACCCAGAAATAGAGGGAATTCTGTATTGCCAGAAGGGAAGGGTTGGGGGCTGGACAAAATGGGTGAAGGGGAATGGGAGGTTCAGGATTCCAGTTATAGTAAGTCACAGGGATACAAGTACAACATAGGGAATATAGTCAATGGTATTGTAATAGCATTATGCAGTAACAGATAGTAGCTACACTTGTGGTAAGCATGGTGTAACATATAGAGTTGTTCAAGCACTACCTTGTACACCTGAAACTAACATAACATCTTGTGTCAACTATGCTTCAATTAAAATAAATAAATAAATATATAAATGTTAAAGAACAAATTTATGTTACTAGTGGGAATACTATTCCCAGATTAAAAGATTAAAAATTATAAGGTTCAAATTTTTTCCTTCACAGGTCCTGCCTTATTTAGGTCTACATAAACGAGCAAGACCTTAAAAATCTTCATAGGCACTCAGATACCCAAGAAGAGAGACTGCTATAAAAACAGAGTCCGGGTAGCTGTGCCTCTATTTCCCCATACACTGCCTAATATTTTCTTTCTGTGAGTTCCCACACCTATTATCACTCTTCTGCAGGGCTCAGTGGTACTCTCCAACCTTTAAGTCTTTAGTCTATGAAAGCACAGACTCCCAAAACAAGGATAGGCTCAAATGTCCAAGAGTAGGAGCCATTTCCTGCTCCTGGAGAACAAGCGAAATGGAGTTTCAGTCATCCATGTAGTCATCTCAACGTAGACATGTTACCAACTACCCAAATAAAACTCCTGTTATTGATTTGACAGCCAGTCATACCCCACCAAACCCTACATGGACATGGGCAGGGCATCAGAGAATTAAGAAAAGAGGTGGAGTGAGGAGACCGCTACCTTGGGCCATACATCTATGTTGTGTAGAATCTCCATTCCGCCTATTACTCAAGAGGATCTAAGCCACTCTCTGTAAGTTGGGGTGGAAGTAGATGATATCACATTCTTATATGCTGTAAAAAGATTCTTCCCAGTGGCTCAAATGATTTTAATATCTCTCAACAGAACACCTGAAGTATGCTAGTTCATTCAATTAAACCAACAAACAAAAAAGCTGCTCAGGATTCTCTTCAACCCTCTATTTTAATATGCCTTTCTAAACAACTCCCAATATCCTGTGTCCTTCATTCCTTTGTGTGTGTGTGTGTATCCTTCATTCCTATAATTCATCTTTATCTAACTTATCATAAACCCCAATATTCTGACATCTTTTCTAAAACTA